>NC_141554.1:87378125-87678750 GCF_021556685.1 Rattus norvegicus
AAGATATTAAAGGATGGAATGGTCTCTCATACACATGGATCAGTATAATTAATATAGGAAAAGTGGCCATCCTATCAAAAGCAATTTACAGATTCAATATAATCCCCATCAAACATTCAACACAATTCTTCACAGATTAAGAAAGGACAATCTTGCATTTCATTGGATATATGAAAATCCCAGGATAGCTAAAACAATACTGAATAATACAATGACTTCTGGAGGTATCACCATCCTTGATGTCAAATAGTACTACAGTAATTAAAACAATATGATATTGGCATAAAAAGAGACATGCTGATCAATAGAACAAATATGAAGTGCCAGTCATAAGGTCTACATACATATGGTCATATCTGTTTGATAAAATATCCAGAAATATACACCGAAAATAACAACAACATCTTCAACACTTAGTAGTAGTCAAACTTAATGGCTTCATGTAGACTAGTCTAAGTAGATCCATATTTATTACCCTGCATGAAATTCAACTCAATTCTACATAGATCAATGACTTTAATATAAAGCCAGATACACTGAGCCTTAGAAAAGATAAAGTAGAGAATCACTTTGAAGGAATTGGCATAGAATACAACTTCATGAAGAGAACACATTAGCACAGGTATAGAGAACAATACTTAATAAGTGGAACCTCGTGAAATTGAAAAGTATATTATGAAAAAAGTGTATGTATGGCAAAGAAGATAAAGTGGTAGCCTACAGAATGGGAAAAGAAGCTTTACTATGATACACCTGATAGAGGTTTAATATCTAATGTATATACACCCCAATCTAGAAATAAATTAAACAACCTTGTAAAAAATGGGGTATGAGTCTAAACAGAGATTTGTCAAAAAAGGAACCTTGGTGTCTGAGAAACATGTAAAGAAAGGTTCAATATCCTTAGTCAACAGGAAAATGTAAGTAGAAACTTCTTTGACTTTTCACTTTTGACCAGTTAGAATGGATATGATCAATAAGGAAAATGACAGCTCGTGCTGCCAAGAGGAACACTCATTTTCTTCTTGTGGAAGGGCAAACTTAGTAGCAGCCATTATGAAAATCAGTGTGGTAGTTTCTCAGGTAGATTAGAATAGATCTATCCCAAGATCCAGATATACCATTCATGGACGTATACCCAAAAGACTCTATATCCTGCTACAGAAACTATCATTTAGTTATGTTCATTGTTGCTCTATTCATAATAACAAGAAACGAGAAAATGCATAGAATCCACCAGTGAGTGAATCAATAATAAAATAGACAAAAATTGGTATATTTCTATAACAAAATTCTACTCAGCTGTTAACAAAAACCAGAGGAAATCTTGAAATTTGAAGGTAAATTTAAGGAGCTAGAAAAAAATTATCTTGAGTGATATAACTCAAACTCAAAAAGGCAAATATATTATGTATTTGATTATGTCTAAATGTTTGTTCTTAAGTCTTAGATAAGGAGGCTACAATCTAACCAGAGATTTTGTCTTAGAGGAAAGGACTAGGAGGGAAGTATCTCCCTAGAGAAGGGAAATAGAGCAGATAGTAAAGGGTGGGTAAAAGCATGGGGACTGGCATGAGAGTATCAAATGGTGAAGGAAGGAAGACAAGGGTAAGGGGGAGAATATAAGAAGAAAGAGCTGAAACTAAAGACCATTGTAATAGTGGAACAGCATTTGTATGCATCCAACTGCTCTAAGTTTAGATGTCAGGTTTGCTTTATGAGATAAACCTATATCTGACACAGCTTGGGTGGCCAAGTGTCAGAGACTAGATAGGTAACAGACCTAGGGACAAACAAATACTTCTAAAGGAACTTACCCATAAAATGACTTATAATGACAGTTTTCTATACCCATAAATTAGTATCTTGCTCATCCATCATCAGAGAAGTTTCATTCTATAGCAGATGGAGCAAACACAGAGAATCACAACAGGATAATATGCAGAAACTGAGAGACTTTGGAGCACTTTGCCTTAAATGAGATGTCTCCATCAAAGCCATCACCTATGGCAAAGGGAAAACTGTGAAAGGGACCTACCTATTCAAACTACACAAAGAAACCACAAAAGGTCATCACAGTAATCAGCTCTAATTAATTACAATGAATATATAATTCATAACATCTTGAAAAATAAGGTAAATGGATATCATTTATGTATCAATAAATCAATAATAAGCTCAATGTAAATACACTCTCAAGGATGAATGTTTGATACGTATCAGTTATATCATGACTGTAGTAACTGAGGTTACAGATAATGAGAGTATAAACCAAGATTATAATATAATGGTAATGACAATTGATTAGGTTTTTGCTATTGTTTAATTAAATACATGAATACTCATGAGTTAATTGGAACTGTGTGAAGAGAAAATAAACTTCTTCTTCAAAAATTGTTGAAGGGAATTTGGCCAGAAAGGTAGTCCAGTCTCTGAGAGCACATGTTTCTCTTAAAGAGAACCAAAGTTCCATTCCTAGCACCTATACAACAGTTCCTAACATCTGTAACTTTAATTCCAGAGAATTCAATGTCCTACTCGAACTTAAAAAGGTATCATGCACACATGTGGTTAACACATAAGCTGGCAAAACACTCACACATAAAATAAAATAATCCTTTAAAAAAATTCCTTAAGCTGTGTGTGGTGGTGTACACCTTTAATCTCACACACTGGGAAGCAGAGGCAAGCAGATGTGAGTTCGAGGCCAGCCTAGTCTACAGAATATGCTCAAGTATAGCCAGGGCTACACACACACACACACGCACACACACACACACACACACACACACACACACACACACACACACCACTGTTTGAAACAAGCAAACACAAGTTTAAAATAAACACTCAAGGGAGGCTGGAACTATGATAGAACATGTAAAAATACTTATCAAGTCTGATGATTTGAGTTCAATCCCTATGACCCTCATAGTTGAAGAAGAGAACTGACTTCCTGCAACTAATCTTCTGACCACCACATGAACTCCATGGTAGTTGTATGTGTGTGTGCAATGCACACACTGGAGTGTATAATTAAAAATGCAAGGGGAATCTAAAATTATGGAGTCACATTCTCACCGTTTATAAGGATAAATAAATAAATAAATAAATAAATAAATAAATAAATAATAGACTAATCTCTTGGTAGCCTTAATTAGATGAAAGAGAAATAATATAAACTATTTCTATGAGAAATAGTAGAAAAGACATTAGTACAGTCATATAAAAATGTATATAAAGTATGGTATAAACAATCTTCTGAGGCTGGAGAGATAGCTCAGACGTTAAGAACACTAACTGTCCTCCCAAACGTCTGAGTTCAATTCCCAGCAACCACATGGTGCCTCACAGCCATCTGTAATGAGATCTGATACCTTCTTCTAGTGTGTTTGTGGATAGCTACAATACAGTCAAAAAAGTTTCAGTTCTGAACAATCTTCCACAAAGAAGTTAAAAGTTTTTATGAAGTAAATATTTTCTTCAAAATGTAAAATTATCTAACTCTTGCCAGGTGAGTAAAACTGGATTAAAGGCATCCTACCTAAATTCAATACACAACTGAAATTCTTCCCCTAAATAAACTTGGGACCTAAGTATCATTTCATTAGTAATGGTAAATTTTATCCTAAATTCAAAAATATAAAGTATTTCTGAAGATAGAAACATGATGGAACAGAATTAGCTTGACAGTAAAAGTGGAATCATTGATAGGTAGCAAGGCAGGGTTTACAGGAGGACAGTAAATTAGAGCCACACACACCTAAACACTTAGAATGAAAATTAAGGTAAATCTAGAATAGGAATATTAAACCAGATAAAAGTGACTAATAAGCTAATATCTATATGTATCTGTACCTGTACCTCTATCTACATTATATTATAAAATTTTCTCTATATATCTGAATTTATATCTTATATCTACACCTGTACCTGTATCTCTATCTATATTATAAAATTTCTATCTATATTAATAGCATAATTCAGTTTTCATCCTTTCATTAGCCATAAAAGGAAATAGAAATAAATAGGAACACTGAATGTATTAAGACAATATGATTTAAAATGCTGCTGTATATTTTCATAGTTATATATTAACCTTTATTCAAAAATGAAATCTTTGAAAAGAAATCCTATGATACACCTTGCCAGTACCCAGTATTATGCTTCCTAGAAGATAGATATTCTGCTTAAAGGACACACACACACACACACACACACACACACACACACACACACACAGACACACACATACACACTCACACACACACTTATAAATGAATAAATGATAGAATATGAATATGAGAAATTTTCTGTCATTTTTGTTTTTACTTGTACTTATAAAATTTCATAAATGGGTATGCATTTGCAAATACATAGGGTACATATTAGAAGTATTGATAAAAAGGAGACGTTTTTTAAAAATGGTCAGATTAAGGGAGGATGATCTCTGTAAGTTTAAGACTAACCTAGTCTACTGAGCCAGTTCCAGCCAAGTCTACATATACAGCAAACCTGTCTCAAAAACTAACAAAAGGTTCAGATAATTTGATAGGTTAGTGATAATAATCCTGAATTGCTTGCTAATTCTCCTAAACACACATATCATTTTCTTTCAAACAAGCTCTATATATTTATCTGTCAGTTACTTAGTTTGTGTCAAATTCTATGTGTTGTGTTCTAACGAGCTCAGACACTGACATTTTAATGTTCTTCTTTGATACTTCCCTTATGGCAATATTGGTAAAAACTGGCAGAAATAAAGAAACCTTTAAATGATATTCCCTTTAATGTACAACTTGGTCTCTCCTGACCATTTTTACTAGAAAAAGTAAATCAATACACACCATCAGTTGACTGCACAAATAGTTGTGTGAAATAAGTGTTCCAATAGGGATGTTTCAATTTTATTTATATTATCATAAAACAAGCCATTTATTAAACAAAATTCCCATTTGAGTTGCCCACAGAGAAAACAAGCAGATATCATTGGCCATAGGTTTTTGAAAATCAAGTTGTATACTGATGTTTATATGGAACATTATTCTACTATCTAATGAAATTTCATTTTTATTTCTGTTATCACCTGCATTTGTTTTGTCCATTATGTACCATGTTTTATTGCCACAAACTGTGGACATTAATTTTAGCTCTGGGCATATTTTATATGAGACTGCTGCTATTCTTACATGTGTCAATATCAAATGGATATTGCCCTAAAGACCATTTATAACATGAAAGGGAAGAAAGTTTTTACATAAAATTTCATTCTGCCTCACCGTTACTCAACAATTATCACAGGGTTAAGTAGGAGTTTCAGTTAAGTTCCATATATAATATATGTAGTAAAAACTCTTCAAGATGGCAAAGATGAGTGGTTTCTTCACTGTGACATACCATTATGAAATTGAAAAGTGAGAGAGAACAAACTAGAAGGGGTCAAACTCATATTTTATCATGGACCCACTAATACTGCTGTCTTAGTCAATTTTCTACTGCAGTGAAGAGACAACTCTTATAAATGAAAGTATTCAATTGGGGACTTGGTTACAGTTTCAGTTTCATCTTGTTATGGACCACAGAAGGAAATAAGAATGAATAGGAATAAAGAGTCTTAGTCTATTTTCATCACCACAGTGATCAAGGTGGCTGGCATGCAGGCAGGTCTAGTCCTACAGCTGAGTGCTTTACATACTGATCCACTGGCATAAGAGATAGACACACTAGGCCTGGCATGGGCTTTTGAAACCTCAAAGCTCATCAACAAAGGCATACTTCTCCTAACAAGGTTAGACCTCCTAGTCCTTCAAATCCTATCAAGCATTTTCACTCCCTGGTGACCAGGCATTAAAATGTATGAGGCAGTCAGAAGAGTCATTCTTATTTAAAATACCACAACAGCATTGGTGAGAGTTAGATGCTTTCATTTCTTTGAAGCGCTTTGATTAAACATTTAGTAACTTCATATCACTTTGCATTCTCTTTTAAATTAATTAATTAGTTAATTAACAATTGCCCAAATGCTATCTACTTCCTGGTACCCCCACAGATTTCCTCTTTTATCCACTAACCCCTTCGCTTCTAAAAGGGTAGCCCTCACCCACACCATACATATGTGCCTGGGGTCTCTGATCAGTCACTATATGTTCTTTGGCTTTTGGCTCAATCTCTGGGAGTTTCCATGGGTTCAGGTTAGTTGACACTATTGGTCTTCCTGTGAGTTGCCATTTTCTTGAGGGCCTTCAATCCTTTTCCCAACTCTCCCACAGGCATCCCTGACCCCAGTTCAATGTTTGTCTCAATAAACTGCTGAATAGAGCCTCTCAGAGGGCTGAGACACAAAAAATCCAAATAACCCAATTAAAGTTGGGGTACAGGACTGAACAGAGAATTCTTAACAGAGAAATCTTGAATGTCAGAGAAGCACGTAAAAAATGTTCAACCTTCTTAGTCATCAGGTAAATGCAAGTGAATATTACACTGAGATTCCACCTTATACCAATCAGAATGGCTAAGATCCAAAAACTCAAGTGATAGCACATGCTAGTAGTGATGTGTAGCAATACTCCTCCATTGCTGGTGGGATTGCAAACTGGTACAACCACTCAGGAAATCAATATGGCAGTTTCTCAGAAAATTGGAATATTTATACCCTAAGACTCAGCTATACCACTCCTGGTCATATACTCAAAAGATGCTCCACACTATTACATAGACATGTGCTCCACTATGTTAATAGTAGCTGTGTTAGTTAAGGTTTTACTGCTGTGAACAGACATCATGACCAAGGCAACTCTTAGAAAGGCATTTAATTTGGCCTGGCCCACAGGTTTGGAGGTTCAGTCCATTATCCTCAAGGCAGGGACATGGCAGCATCCAGGCAGGCATGGTACTGACAGAGCTGAGAGAGTTCAACATCTTCATATGAAGGCTGCTAGATTAAGATTCACCTCCAGATAGCTGGGGTGAATGTCTTAAGCCCATGCCCACAGTGACACACCTACTCCAACAAGGCTATACCTCCAAATAGTGCCACTCCCTGGGGCAAGCATATGCAAACTATGACAGTAGCCTTATTTGTGATAGCCAGTAACTATAAGCAACCCAGATGTCCCTCAACCGAAGAATGCATGCAAAAAATATGGTACATTTTCACAGTGGAATAGTATTCAGCTATTAAAAACAAGAACATCATGAATTTTGAGGCAAATGGGTGGATCTAGAAAATATCATCATGAGTGAGGTAACCCGGATGCACAAGGACATGCATGGTATGTACTCTCTGTAAGAGGATATTAGCCAAAAAGACAGAATACCTATGATATACCACACAGGCCCAAAGAAGTTAAGCAAGAAAGAAGGACCAAGTAAGGATGCTTGAATTATACTTAGAAGGGACAATAAAATAGTCATAGGAAGGAAGGACCTGGGTGGGAGAGAGGAAGGTGAGAAGAATGGGGGAGGGCAAGCAGGATGAGACATGGAAGAGACAAAAGAGAGGCCCACAGGACCAGGAAAATGAATGGAAATATGCAGCTGCTGGGAGTGGGGACTAGGGAAAATTTCTATTAAGTCCCAGTGACCAAGGATGAAGGAGTCTCACAGGAAACAATGTGGGTGACCTTAGCAGAAATGCCAAAGGGTGAGGAGATGGAACCTGAAGAGACCACCTCTAGTAGCCATACAGGACCTCTAGTGGAAGGATGGGGACACCAAACCACCTACAAAATTTTGATAGAAAATTGATCTTATCTAAAAGAAATTCAGGAACAAAGATGGATCTACGACTGAAAAGAAATGTCTCAGAAGTGATATACAATTTTGAGACCCATCCCATGGACAGGCACCAATTCCTCACATAATTAATACTGCTGTAGTGTTCTTCCAGCCCTCTTTTTTTTAAATGTAATAATCGATAGACAATAATTTGTGTGAGGCCATCCACTGGAGCATAGATGATTTACCAGAAAGTACAACTTTAAAGAAAACTGTCTCTTCCTTCTCCAGAAGCTATTTACTATCCATAGCTCTTTAATTCTTGGTCGTGTCTCCTGAATTACTTTCTTCCCTATGAGAAATAGTTGGCTGGGTCTATCATGTACAAAAATCACAAACAGATGTTTGGAATCTTTGAATATAGATTTCCTGACATGTTCAGAAGACAATTTTGCTCCTGGAACCTTTAATCTATAGGTCAAAAAGTTTATACCCTATCTTCAGTGGTTATGCCTAAGCCCTGGGGCAAAGGTATTATGTAGATGGCATAGCTTTATTTGAATATTCCAGCCTCTCTGCACTTTGACAATTTGCAAGTTTCTGCAGTTAACCACGACAATGGGTTTAATGAAAAATGTTGGGTCCTTGTGTGGTTTAGGTATCAGAGTAATTGTGGCCACATAGAATGAATTAGGTAGTTCTTCTGTTTAAATTTTATGCAATCAGTTTAGAAATATTGGTAATAAGTCTTCATTTAAGGTCTGGTAGAATTCTACCCTAAAGTCATCTGGCCCTGGTAATTTTTTTTGGTTGGGAGGTTTTTAATGACATCTTACATTTTTTATGGGATATGGGCCTGTTTATATAGTTTACCTGCTCTTGATTTACCTTTTGTATGGGGCATCTATCTAGAAAATCATGTATTTGATCTAGATTTTCCAGTTTTCTTCACTATAGGCTTTAGTAGTAGGATCTGATGGGTTTCTTTGTTTTTGTTTTTGTTTTTTTATCATTATTAACTTCAGTATTTCGTATTTACATTTCGATTGTTATCCCCTTCCTGGTTTCCTGGCCAACATTCCTCTAACCCCTCCCCCTCCCCATCTATATGGGCTACCCCTTCCCATCCTCCCCCTATTACCACCCTCCCCCCAAGAATCCCGTTCACTGGGGGTCCAGTCTTGGCAAGGGCTTCCCCTTCCACTGGTGCTCTTACTAGGCTATTCATTGCTACCTATGAGGTTGGAGCCCAGGGTCAGTCCTTGTATATATAGTCTTTGGGTAGTGGCTTAGTCCCTGGAAGCTCTGGTTGGTTGGCATTTTTGTTCATATGGGGTCTCCAGCCCCTTCAAGCTCTTCCAGTCCTTTCTCTGATTCCTTCAATGGGGGTCCCGTTCTCAGTTCAGTGGTTTGCTGCTGGCATTCGTCTATGTATTTGCTGTATTCTGGCTGTGTCTCTCAGGAGAGATCTACCTCCAGTTCCTGTCAGCCTGCACTTCTTTGCTTCCTCCATCTTATCTAGTTTGGTGGCTGTATATGTATGGGCCACATGTGGGGCAGGCTCTGAATGGGTGTTCCTTCAGCCTCTGTTCTAAATTTGCCTCCCTATTCCCTCCCAAGGATATTCTTGTTCCCCTTTTAAGGAAGGAGTGAAGCATTCCCATTTTGGTCATCCTTCTTGAGTTTCATGTGTTCTGTGAATCTAGGGTAATTCAAGCATTTGGACTAATAGCCACTTATCAATGAGTGCATACCATGTGTGTTTTTCTGTAATTGGGTTACCTCACTCAGGATATTTTCCAGTTCCATCCATTTGCCTATGAATTTCATAAAGTCATTATTTTTGATAGCTGAGTGATAATTCCATTTTGTATATGTACCACATTTTCTGTATCCATTCCTCTGTTGAAGGGCATCTGGGTTCTTTCCAGGTTCTGACTACTGTAAATAAGGCTGCTATGAACATAGTGGAGCACATGTCTTTGTTATATGTTGGGACATCTTTTGGGTATATGCCCAAGAGAGGTATAGCTGGGTCCTCAGGTAGTTCAATGTCTAATTTTCTGAGGAACCTCTAGACCGATTTCCAGAATGGTTGTACCAGTCTGCAATCCCACTCACAATGGAGAAGTGTTCCTCTTTCTCCACATCCTCGCCAGCATTTACTGTCACCTGAGTTTTTTATCTTAACCATTCTCACTGGTGTGAGGTGAAGTCTCAGGGTTGTTTTGATTTGCATTTCCCTTATGACTAAAGATGTTGAACATTTCTTTAGGTGTTTCTCAGCCATTCGGCATTCCTCAGCTGTGAATTCTTTGTTTAGCTCTGAACCCCATTTTTTAATAGGGTTATTTTTCTCCCTGCAGTCTAACTTCTTGAATTCTTTGTATATTTTGGATAGAAGCCCTCTATCTGTTGTAGGGTTGGTAAAGATCTTTTCCCAATCTGTTGGTTGTCGTTTTGTCCTAACAACAATGTCCTTTGCCTTACAGAAGCTTTGCAGTTTTTTTTTGTTTGTTTTGTATTTCCTTGGTTTCTCTTGTTATGTCTCCATTTTCATTTCTGGTTTTGTTAATTTGGATACTGCCTCTTGGTCCTTTAGTTAGTTTGGCTATGGGTTTATCTAGCTTGGGTCTCTCTCAAAGAACCAACTTTTGGTTTTTTTGATTCTTTGTATAGCTCTCTTTGTTTCTATTTGCTTGATTTCAGTCCTGATTTTAACTATTTCCTGTACTCTAATCTTGGGTGTGTTTGCTTCATTTTGTTCTAGAGCTCTCAGTTGTGCTGTTAAGTTACTAGTATAGGATTTCTCTAATTTCTTTTCTAGGGCACTTAGTGCTATGGATTTTCCTCTTAAGGCTGCTTTCATTGTGTCCCTTAAGTTTGGGTAGGCTGTGTCTTCATTTTCCTTGAATTCCAGTAACTCTATAATTTTTTTATTCCTTGATCGAGTTATCATTGAGTAGAGAGTGGTTCAGCTTCCATGGATATGTGGTTTTTCTGATGTTTGTCATTATTGAAGACCAGTCTTAGGCCATGGTTATCTGATAGGATGACTGTGATTATTTCAATCTTCTATTGGTTGAGGCTTGTTTTGTGACCTATTACATGTTTAATTTTGGAGAAGATACTATGTGGTGCTGAGAAAAAGGTGTATTCTTTCTTTAGCATGAAATGTTCTATAGATATCTGTTAAATCCATTTGGTTCATACCCTCTTTTAATTTTACTGAGTCTCTGTTAAATTTCTGTTTCAATACCTTTCCTTTAGGGGAGTTGGGTGTTGAAGTTTTCCACTATTATTATGTGGGATTCAATGTATGTTTTGAGATGAGATTCTACCTTACATCGATCAGAATTTCTAAGATCAAACACTCAGGTAACAACTCATGTTGGTGAGGATGCAGAGAAAGAGGAACATTCGTTCACTATGGGTGGGATTGCAAACTGGTAAAATCACTCTGGAAATCAATCTTGAGGTTCCTAAGAAAATTGGAAATAGATCTACCTAAGGAGCCAGCTACACCATTTTTGGGCATATACCCAAAATTTGCCTCGCCATGCCACAGGGACACATGTTCCACTACTTTCATACTAGCCTTATTTATGATACCCAGAAGCTGGAAAAAACCCAGATATTCCACAACAGAAGAATGGATTTAGAAAATGTGGCTCCTTTACACAATGTAATACTACTCTACTATTAAGGACGAGGATAACATTGGTTTTACAGACAAATGCATGGAACTAGAAAATACCATCCTGAGAGATAATGAAGACACAAAAGGATATGTATGGTATGTACTCAATAATGAGTGGATATTAGCCAAAAAAAGTTCAGAATTTAAAGAATATAATCCACAGAACCCAAGTAGGCCAAAAAGCCAAAGGGATTAAGTGAGAGTACCTAACTTCCAGTTGGGAGGGGGAAGGAAGCAATTACAGGAGAGGGGTGGAGAGGGAAGGAGCTGTGTGGGAAAGGGGACAGGGAGGGGAAGTGGGGAAAGAGATCAGGTACTGGGTGGGGGGGACAGGAGCGAAGCCCCCTGAGGGCCATCATAAAGAATGAAAACAGGCAACCTCAGGAGGTGGGGGGACCCTCTAGACTGTCTCAGAGAACTGTGAGGTGAGAGAAGATCAGGACTCAATGGGAGAAACCTCAGATGAAATGCACTACTGTGGGGAGAGGGAACTTATAGAGTCCACATCCAGGGAATCAAGTGGAGAGATGGGGTTACCATCCCACAGTCAAAACCTATGATACTGAATTGTTCCTCTCTGAAAGAACTTCAGGGACAAAAATGGAGAAGAGACTGAGGAAAAGGAGGTCCAGCAACAGGTCCACTTGGGATCCAGCTTAGGGGGAGGCCCCAAGGCCTGACACTATCACTGGTGGTATGGTATGCTTACAAATAGGGGCCTATCATGACTACCAAACAGGTAGCTGAAAGAATCAGAGGGAGTTATTCACAGTCAACCAATGGACAAAAGCTTCTGACCCCTGTGGATGAATTAGAGAAAGGCTGGAAGAAGCAGAGGAGGAGAGTGACCCTATAAGAAGACCAGCAGTCTGAACTAACCTGGGTCTCAGGATCATTCAGACATAGAGTCACCAACCAGGCAGCATATACCAGCTGATATGAGGTCCCCAACACATACATATACAGCAGAGGACTGCCAGGTGAGAGAAGAAGCACCTAACGCTCAAGAGACTTGCGTCCCCTGAGGGGGAAAGTCTGCTAGGGTAGGGATTGATGGGGGCATCTTCATTGAGATGTGTAAAGTGGGGGTGAGGTGTGAGATATGACACAGAGGGTAGACTGGGAGGTGAATAAAGCCTGGAGTTTTAAAAAAGTTAAAGAATAAAGTATATTAAAAAATTAAATGTTCCCCATAGAATCTGGCCTTTGAACTCTTAAATTTCCAGTTGTGCTGGTACTGTGTGTGGAGGTGTAGGAGTTGCATTGTTGTTGAAGGAAGCATGTCACTAGGGATATGCCACTCCCAGTTTGCTAATTACTACCTCTTCTCAACCCCTGCTCCATGCTTGCCATTCAAGGCGTGAGATAAGCTTCCTCTTCATGACATCCTGTCTACTGTAATTGCCACTCTCTTCTTTAGTTGCCTTTGTTTATGATGTTTTTATCTTATTAACAAAAACATAATGAATACAACCACCATCGACTGTTCAAAGAAACTTTGAAATCTGAAAGCTATACTAATCTACAAAGACTACATAACTATTTAAGTCAATTTTCAATATTGCATGCTCTATAGACAGGGACGAAGAGCTAAGAAAAGTGAATAATAGATTCAGTGGGAAGATCTAATGAATGCACTTATAATCCTACATGCCTTAAACAGTTTTAACAATTTTCATTTATGTTAAACCTCTGACATTAAAGTACAACACTGATATCTATAGATTCATGTTTGTTAACCCTGTAATAGAATTCTAAAAGTCTAAAACTCATAATGTTTAAGTAAGTTTGAAATTTTGTATTGAGCCACATGATTCCTTGTATCACAGGGTATGTGTGATGTTTTCAGCAGATTTAAAGACCTGGTAGCCTATCATGGGAAAATAGCAAAGATAATCTTAACTCATTTCAGAAACAAAAATTTTATTAGGTCACATTTACTGATTATAATTTAATATAAGAAGAAAGTAATTGAAAATTACCAAACCAAGTCTTTAATTTCTTATAGGAAACTGAAAGAACATACAAGAAATAATCAGTGTATGGCAAGAAATAAAAATGAATGTTTCAAACCCCTTGAAAAGTAATGTAAAAGAGAATATTTACTCCTACAACTTACATTGGTAAGTATATTAAAATAAAATATATGCTTTAACTAACTTTATCATTGATGAAAAATATATAAAGAAATTAAGTATAGTTTTTTCTTGCCTGAGTTGATATAGCATGCCACAATTCCCATCCCCAATACATTTATATGAATCAGCAAATATCCCAACGACATTCTTTCTTTCCTTTCTGAACCTGAACGATTGTTTCAAATTTTACATAAATGAGTGGAATCCTTATTTTTCTAGAATAAGATCACATTTCATGAAGGTCCTACAACACTTTATAATGTTACTAAATTATAAACTTGTGTGGTCTTTTGATAATTAATAATAAACTGAAATTGCTAACCAGCCCATAGTCAATGTTGACAAACTTATGTACACACTACAGTTATCCAGTTTAATTAAACTCTAATTGTTAGTTGTCAAAGACCAGCTTTAACACCAAACAGTCAACTGTGACAGGCAGCCAATGGGGCCATCATTGCTGAGAGTCACTGATGGTCATGGAATCAGATACTTATGGCAGCAAGTGGTTAAAGAGAAGGAAAATCTCTCTCTCTCTCTCTCTCTCTCTCTCTCTCTCTCTCTCTCTCTCTCTCACACACACACACACACACACACACACACACACACACACACACTGATTAAAGCAAAGATAAACCCCAGTGATTCATTTCTTCCCTTAACACCTTTTGTACCCCTTGAAAGAAAGTTTCTTTTTCTATTAGGAAGAAAATTACCATACAGCTATTTCACTTTGTTGGTTAGAGTCAGTAGAGTCACAACAAATCTTTGAGGGAAGAACTCAAAGAAGGACTCAGAAGATGGAAATATCTCCCATGCTTATGGATTGGCAAAATAAAATTAGTAAAAATGGCCATCTTGCCAAAAGGAATCTACAGATCCAATACAATCTCCATCAAAATTCCAAATCAATTCTTCATAGAGTTAGAAAGAGAAATTTGCAAATTCATTTCGAATAACGAAAAACACAGGACAACAAAAAATTTTCACAATACTTTTCCGGGAATCACCATCCCTGACTTTAAGCTTAATTACAGAGAAATAGTGATTAAAAACTGCATGTTATTGGTACAGAGACAGACAGGTAGATCAGTGGAATAGAATTGAAGACCAAGAAATGAACCCACACGCCTATGGTCACTTGATCTTTGATGAAGGGGCTAAAACCATCCAGTGGGAAAAAGATAACTTTTTCAAGAAATGGTGCTGGTTCAACTGGAGATTAGCATGTAGAAGAAGGCAAATTGAACAACTATTATCTTCTTGTACAAAGCTCAAGGACAAGTGGATCAAAGTCCTCCACATAAAACCAGATCCACTGAAACTAATAGAAGAGAAAGTGGGGAAGATCTTTGAACAATCAGGCCCAGGGGAAATTTTCCTGAACAGAACATCAATGGCTTATGCTCTAAGATCAACAATAGACAAAGGACACATCATAACATTGCAAAGCTTCTGTAAGGCAAAGACCACTGTCAATAAGACAAAAGGCCACCCAATAGAGTGGGAAAAGATATTTACCAATCCTACATCTGATAGATGGCTAATCTCTAATATATACAAAGAACTCAAGAAGTTAGACTCCAGAGAAACAAATGATCCTATTAAAAATGGCGTACAAAGCTGAACAAAGAATTCTCAGCTGAGGAATATCAAATGGCTGAGAAGCACCGAAATGTTCAACAACATTAGTCATCAGGAAAATGCAAATCCAAACAACCCTAAGATTCCACCTCACACCAGTCAGAATGGCTAAGATAAAAAAAAAAAAAAAAAAAAAAAAAAAAAAAAAAAAACTCATGTGGCAGCAGATGCTGGCAAGAATGTGTAGAAAGAGGAACACTCCTCCATTGTTGGTGGATTTACAAACTGGTACAATCACTCTGGAAATCAGTCTGGCAGTTCTTCAGAAAATTGGACATAGTAGTACTTGAGAACAGAGCTATACCACCCCTGGGCTTACACCCAAAAGATGCTTCAAAATATAACAAGGACATATGCTTCACTATATTCATAGCAGCTTTATAGTAGTCAGAAGCTGGAAATAATCCAGATGTCTCTCAACAGAAGAATGGATACAGAAAATGTGGTACTTTACACAATGGAATACTGCTTGGCTATTAAACACAATGACTACAAGAAATTCTTAGCGAAATGGATGGAACTAGAAAATATCATCCTGAGCAAGGTAACCAAGTCACAAAAGAACACGCATGTTATGCACTCCCTGATAAGTGGATATTAGCCCAAAAGGTCAGAATACACAAGGAACAATTCTCAGACAACATAAAGTTCAAGAAGAAGGAAGACCAAAGTGCAGATGCTTCATTCCTTAGAGAAGAGTTAACAAAATACTCATGAGAGGACAAACAGGAACAAAGAGTGGAGCTGGGATGGAAAAAAAGTCATCAAGAGACTGCCCCACCTGGGGATCCATCCCATAGGCACCCACCAAATCTAGTTACTATTGCTGATGCGAAAATGTGCTTGCTGACAAGAGCCTGATATGGATGTCTCCTGAGAGGCTCTGCCAGGCCTTACTGATAAAGATGAAGATGCTTGCAGCAAACCATCAAACTGAGCATGACGAGCCCAATACAGGAGTTAGAGAAAGAATGAAGGAACTGACCCCTAGGAAGAACAATATCAATCAACCAGACCACACCAGAGACCTTAGGGACTGAACCAGTAACTAATGAATACATATCAAGGGACACAGCTACATATGTGGCAGCATTGTCTGGCATCAATAGGAGGAGAAGACTTTGGCCTGTGAAGACTCATTTCTCCATTATAGAAGAATGCCAGGGCATTGAGGAAGGGATGGGTAGGTGGGAGTGCAAGCATGTTCATGGGACTAGGGGAGAATGGAGGCTGAATGGGAGAGATACATAAAATATTCAGTAAAAATAAAATAAAATAAAGGAAGAAAATTGCCTAAAAGACACGAGTTGTATGATTTTCAGAAATAATTACCATAAAATTCTTCAGAAACAGATTTAAATCATTACACCAAAGAAGATTATGACACACCTGAGAACAGAGGTAAGACCACCACTTCTGCTTTGAGGGACACACCTGGGACCCTCAGGACACAGGAATCTAGGAGCCTTAGGTGGCAAGAAAACCTTTGACAAAATACAACACCTCTTCTTGGTAAAAGTCTTGGAATGATCAAATATTCAAGGACCATATCTAAACATAGTAAAAGCAATATACATCAAACCAGTAGCCAATATCAAACCAAATGGAGAGAAAATTGAAACAATCCCAGTAAAATCAGGGACTAGACAAGGCTGCCCATTCTCTCCCTACTTATTCAATATAGTACTCAAAGTCTTAACCAGAGCAATAAAACAAGAAAAGGAGGTCACAGGGATACAAATTGGAAAGGAAGAAGTCAAAATATCACTACTTGCAGATGATATGATAGTATACTTAAGTGACCCCAAACATTTCACCAGAGAACTCCTAAACCTGCTAAAAACACTTCAGCAAAATGACTTACTATAAAATGTACTCAAACAAATCTGTAGCCTTCCTCTACTCAAAGGATCAACAGACTGAGAAAGAAATTAGGGAAACAACACCCTTCACAATAATCATGAATAATATAAAATACCTTGGTGAGACTCTAACCAAGCAAGTGAAAGATCTGTGTGATAAGAACTTCAAGTCTCTGAAGAAAGAAATTCAAGATCTCAGAAGATGGATAGACCTCCCATGCTCATGGATTGGCAGGGTTAATATGGTAAAATGGCCATATTGCCAAAAGCTATCTATAGATTCAATGCAATCCCCATCAAAATTCCAACTCAATTCTTCATGGAGCTAGAAAGATCAATTTGCAAATTCATTTTTAATAAAAAACAAACAAACAAACAAAAAAACCGGATAGCCAAAACTATCCTCAACAGTAACAGAACATCTGGGGGAATCAGCCTTCTTGACCTCAAGCTGTATTACTGAGCAAAAGTGATAAAAACTGTATGATATTTGTTCATAGACAGGCAGGTAGATCAATGGCATAGAATTGAAGACACAGAAATGAACCCACGGTCCTATGGTCATGTGATCTTTGACAAAGGAGCTAAAACCATCCAGTGGAAAAAAGATAGCATTTTCAATAAATGCTGCTGTTTCAGTTGGAGGTCAACATGTAGAATACAAATCAACCTATTCTTATCACCCAGTACAAAGCTCAAGTTTAATTGGATGAAGGACCTCCACATAAAACCAGATACACTCAAACTAATAGAAAAAAGTGAGGAAGGACCTCAAACACAGGGGCACTGCAGAAAAATTTCTGAACAGAACACCAATGGCTTATGCTCTAAGATCAAGAATCAACAAATGGGACTTCATAAAATTTCAAAGCTTCTGTAAAGCAAAGTACACTGTCATTATGACAAAACAGCAAATGACTGATTGTGAAAAGATTTACTAACCCTACACCCTATAGAGGGATAATGTGTAATACATACTAAGAACTACATATTATCCTATAGAGGGATAATATGTAATATATAACTAATAACTCACTAAGTTAAATACCAGAGAATCAAATAACCTTATTAAAAATGGGGTACAGAGCTAAACGAAGAATTCCCAGCTGAGGAATATAGAATGGCTGAGAAGTACATAAAGAAATGCTCAACATCCTTAGTCACTAGGGAAATGCAAATCAAAACATCACTGAGATTCAACATCACACTAGTCAGAATGGCTAAGATAAAAAACTCAGGTGACAGCAGATGCTGGCGAGGATGCGGAGAAAGAGGAACACTCCTCCACTGTTGGTGGGATTGCAGACTGGTACAACCATTCTGGAAATCAGTCTGGAGGTTCCTCAGAAAATTGGACATAGTACTACCAAAGGACCCAGTTTTACCATTCCTGGGCATACACCCTAAAGATGCTCCAACATATAACAAGGACACATGCTACACTATGTTCATAGCAGCCTTATTTTAATAGCCAGAACCTGGAAAGAACCCAGATGCCCTACAACAGAAGAATGGACACAGAAAATGTGGTACACTTACACAATGGTGTACTACACAGCTGTTAAAAACAATGACTTCATGAAATTCATAGGCAAAAGAATGGAAATAGAAAATATCATCCTGAGTGAGGTAAACCAATTATAAAAAACACACATGTTATGCACTCACTGATAAATTGATATTAGCCAAAAAGCTCAGATTATCTAAGTACAATCCACAAACCACATGAAACTCTAGAAGAAGGATGACCAAAGTCTGGATGTTTCAGTCCTTAGAATGGGGAACAAAAATACCCATAGGAGGTGGAATGGAGACAAAATTTGGAGCAGAGACTGAAGGATTGGACATTCAGAACCTTCCCCACCTACAGATCCAACCCATATACATACACCAACCAAAACCAGACAATATTGCTGATGTCAAGAAGCGCATGCTGATGGGAGCCTGATATAGCTGTCTCCTGAGAAGCTTTTTCCAGTGCATGACAAATACAGAGGCAAATGCTTGCAGCCAACCATTGAACTGAAGACATGGTCCCTATTGGAGGAATTAGAGACAGGATTGAAGGAGTTGAAGGGGTTTGCAACCCCATGAGAACAACAATAACAACCAATCAGAGCTCCCAGGGACTAAATCACCATTCAGAGAGTACACGTGGAAAGACCCATGGCTCCAGCTGCATATGTAGCAGAGGATGTCCTTGTTAGGTATCAAAGGGAGGAGAATCCCTAGGTCATGATGAGGCTGGACCTACCAATGTAAGGGAATGTTAGGTTTGGGACTCACAAAGGTGTGGGTGGTTGAGTGGGGGAAAGGGGATAATATTGAAACTGTAAATAAAACATCCAACAACAAATTATAGAAATAAAAAGATTAGAACAGCATATCTATTAAATATTTCTTATGTGAAACATATACAATCAATTCTCATCCATCTTTCTTTCCCAAATGTCCTCATGACCTACCTCAAAGAAGTAATTTTAAGACATTGATTAAATAAAGTTTAAGAAGGCCAAGTCTATAGTAGGAAATTTTCACTATGCTTGGTTGACAACACCCTATACTTTTGCGATGACTATTCCTGGTTGTCAGCTTGACTACATCTGGAATGAACTGCTATCCTGAAATGGAGGGACACATGTGATCCATGTCTTGAAGCTTTAAGAAACAAGCTTCTGACCCAGATTTTGACATGGAGATCTTGAGGCATAGTGGCCATGAACATTTTAGGCCCAGGCAATGTAGTCCATACCTTTCATCTCAGGAGACTGAGGCAAGCAGATCTCTGAGTTCAAAGGCAGCCTTGCCAAAACAAGTTCCAAATCCAGGTGTAAGTGGTTCATACATTTATGTGGGCCACACCTTTTGTAAGAGCCCACATAAGGACATTGGAAGAAGGAAGATTCATTCTTTGCCTGCTTTCATTTACTTGACAGAACATCTGTTCGAACCTACTTCTTCAGGAGTCCAACTTTTATAGAAGACCTGCTTTAACAACTATCTTCATGAGACTAAGGAACTACTAGATTTTTTGGACTTTCTATTCACAGCTGTCCATTGCTGAGTAGTTGGCAACATTCCATAAGTTCTCTGACTCCAGAGAATTCTGAATAATACAACTAATAAAGGAGCAGGTTATCTATCTTTCTTCTTATTTTTGAAGTTCTGATTGGCTAAGCTGACTAATCATCTGTGTTCTGTTCTTAAGCTCAGAATCATTTGCTCTTTATCATTACCTTATTTCCTGGTACACACCAAAACCCATGACCTGGATCACAAGATCTAGGAACCCAGGCCCACCCTAGAATATATTGTTTCTGTGATCATTAGCTTGTCCCTAGTCTATTCTTCTTGTCTCTTTAATTATGTGCTTTTAATGCATGGATGTTGACTGTACTACATTCTCTAACTTAAACACCTTTTCCCTTTCTACCAGGAAGGGGCATACTGGATTCTTGCTTCTAACTTTAAACTTTCTATCAACTGTCCTTATTTCCTAACTTTATATTTTCTATCAACTACTCTAACTACTCTAATACAAAATTTTTAAATCAACCTAATTTCTTAAAATTACTTAAGTCAGAAATTCCACAAGATCATTAAATACTCATTTACACAGAATGGTCTCAAGATCATTCCTTATCATGTTGATAATGATATCATGTTGATCTGCAAGAAATTTGTCCAACAGAGTGGCCTGTCACCCAGGAAGTAATTACACCAAGTGATAAGCAATGTGGGTCTCTCAATGTCTACTCAAACCGAGTCTAACAAATGATGAGTATGGCAAGACTAACATGAGAAAGCACCTCAATAAAAAGAAGCAATACTGGTATGAAGTCTGGAATCATGACGCACCAGAGCTCACCTGTCACAGCTGAATAAGTTGGCAGGCCATCTCCAGGGAGCTCACTTGCATACTGTAGCTCTTTTTGCATGGCATCTTCACTTAGCTAAAAGCTTAGCTTACAGAAATCTAGTCTTTGTTTTTCTATCCAATATCTGGTGCTCGAAGGAAATGGAAGAGTGATAAGCCTAAACTCTATTATACTATGGTGGTAGACTACTTGCCAATAAGCATGAGGCCTTTGATTCAACTTTTAGAATGGCACAAAAATTATCTTCAAATATAAATACTCTCATATTTGATAAAATATTTTTAGAAGCACATTTTAAAAGTTCTGTGTGTCCTTATGACCCTTCCTTTTCTTAATTATTAGAAGTTTTCAGTTTTTTTCAAGCAAAGGAGATAGTGTAAATGAACTTGGAATAGTGTAATCAACTTGGAAGATTTCTTTTCCCCAGTGTTCAAGGCAACACAATTGTAAATAAAGTAGTAGAAGGGAAACCTTCCCTATTTGAAGCCTATTGATTACTGCTATTTATAAATCAGACGTTAATGTTTGCTTCTGTACTCAATTATGCTTTGGAAACTTTTTATAAACCACACAAATAGGTATAATTATGGTAGTTATAAAGAAAGTTTAAACATAAATTGTTGGGGAGGGAGAGCTAAACCTACAGAGAGGCAGACACGCCTGGGAAACCAGAAGAGACTGCACTCTGCACACATCCAGACACCAGAGGAAAACACCAAACACCATCTGGAACCCTGGTGCACGGAGGCTCCTGGAAAGAGCGGCGCAGATCTTCCTGTTAGCTGCCAACGTGGAGAAGACTTAGGCAGTACCCCACGAGCAAACTTGAGCCTCGGAAACACAGGGGAGGGCCCAGGAGCGGCAGGACCTTTGCGCCTGAGACACCACCGGAACCTGAAGGAAACAGACCAGATAAACAGTTCTCTGCACCCAGATCCCGTGGGAGGGAGAGCTAAACCTTCAGAGAGGCAGACAGGCCTGGGAAACCAGAAGAGACTGCACTCTGCACACACATCTCAGACGCCAGAGGAAAACACCAAACGCCATCTGGAACCCTAGTGCAGGGAAGCTCCCGGAAAGGGCAGCGCATATCTTCCTGGTTGCTGCCGCCGCAGAGAGCTCGTGGGCAGCACCCCGAGAGCAAACTTGAGCCTCAGGACCACAGGTAAGACCAACTTTTCTGCTGCAAGTGACCTGCCTGGTGAACTCAAGACACAGGCCCACAGGAACAGCTGAAGACCTGTAGAGAGGAAAAACTACACGCCCGAAAGCAGAACACTCTGTCCCCATAACTGGCTGAAAGAAAACAGAAAAACAGGTCTACAGCACTCCTGAAACACAGGCTTATAGGACAGTCTAGCCACTGTCAGAAATAGCAGAACAAAGTAACACTAGAGATAATCTGATGGCGAGAGGCAAGCGCAGGAACCCAAGCAACAGAAACCAAGACTACATGGCATCATCGAAGCCCAATTCTCCCACCAAAATAAACATGGAATATCCAAACACACCAGAAAAGCAAGATCTAGTTTCAAAATCATATTTGATCATGATGCTGGAGGACTTCAAGAAAGACGTGAAGAACTCCCTTAGAGAAACATAGGAAAACATTAATAAACAAGTAGAAGCCTACAGAGAGGAATCACAAAAATCCCTGAAAGAATTCCAGGAAAACACAATCAAACAGTTGAAGGAATTAAAAATGAAAATAGAAGCAATCAAGAAAGAACACATGGAAACAACCCTGGATATAGAAAACCAAAAGAAGAGACAAGGAGGTGTAGATACCAGGTTCACCAACAGAATACAAGAGATGGAAGAGAGAATCTCGAGAGCAGAAGATTCCATAGAAATCATTGACTCAACTGTCAAAGATAATGTAAAGCAGAAAAAGCTACTGGTCCAAAACATACAGGAAATCCAGGACTCAATGAGAACATCAAACCTAAGGATAATAGGTATAGAAGAGAGTGAAGACTCCCAGCTCAAAGGACCAGTAAATATCTTCAACAAAATCATAGAAGAAAACTTCCCTAACCTAAAAAAAGAGATACCAATAGGCATACAAGAAGCCTACAGAACTCCAAATAGATTGGACCAGAAAATAAACACCTCCCGTCACATAATAGTCAAAACACCAAACGCACAAAATAAAGAAAGAATATTGAAAGCAGTAAGGGAAAAAGGTCAAGTAACATATAAAGGCAGACCTATCAGAATCACACCAGACTTCTCGCCAGAAACTATGAAGGCCAGAAGATCCTGGACTGATGTCATACAGACCCTAAGAGAACACAAATGCCAGCCCAGGTTACTGTATCCTGCAAAACTCTCAATTAAAATAGATGGAGAAACCAAGATATTCCATGACAAAACCAAATTTACACAATATCTTTCTACAAATCCAGCACTAAAAAAGAATAATAAATGGTAAAGCCCAACATAAGGAGGCAAGCTATACCCTAGAAGAAGCAAGAAACTAATCATCTTGGCAACAAAACAAAGAGAAGAAAAGCAGACAAACATACCTCACATCCAAATATTAATATAACAGGAAGCAATAATCACTATTCCTTAATATCTCTCAACATCAATGGCATCAACTCCCCAATAAAAAGACATAGATTAACAAATTGGATACGCAACGAGGACCCTGCATTCTGCTGCCTACAGGAAACACACCTCAGAGACAAAGACAGACACTACCTCAGAGTGAAAGGCTGGAAAACACCTTTCCAAGCAAATGGTCAGAAGAAGCAAGCTGGAGTAGCCATTCTAATATCAAATAAAATCAATTTTCAACTAACAGTCATCAAAAAGCATAAGGAAGGACACTTCATATTCATCAAAGGAAAAATCCACCAAGATGAACTCTCAATCCTAAATATCTATGCCCCAAATACAATGGCACCTACATACGTAAAAAAACCTTAATAAAGCTCAAAACACACATTGCACCTCACACAATAATAGTGGGAGATTTCAACACCCCACTCTCATCAATGGACAGATCATGGAAACAGAAATTAAACAGAGACGTAGACAGACTAAGAGAAGTCATGAGCCAAATGGACTTAACGGATATTTATAGAACATTCTATCCTAAAGCAAAGGGATATAGCTTTTTCTCAGCTCCTCATGGTACTTTCTCCAAAATTGACCATATATTTGGTCAAAAAACGGGCCTCAACAGGTACAGAAAGACAGAAATAATCCCATGCGTGCTATCAGACCACCATGGCCTAAAACTGGTCTTCAATAACAATAAGGGAAGAATGCCCACATATACGTGGAAATTGAACAATGCTCTACTCAATGATAACCTAGTCAAGGAAGAAATAAAGAATGAAATTAAAAACTTTTTAGAATTTAATGAAAATGAAGGTACAACATACCCAAACTTATGGGACACAATGAAAGCTGTGCTAAGAGGAAAACTCATAGCGCTGAGTGCCTGCAGAAAGAAACAGGAAAGAGCATATGTCACCATCTTGACAGCACACCTAAAAGCTCTAGAGCAAAAAGAAGCAAATACACCCAGGAGGAGTGGAAGGCAGGAAATAATCAAACTCAGAGCTGAAATCAACCAAGTAGAAACAATAAGGACCATAGAAAGAATCAACAGAAACAAAAGTTGGTTCTTTGAGAAAATCAACAAGATAGATAAACCCTTAGCCAGACTAACGAGAGGACACAGAGAGTGTGTTTAAATTAACAAAATCAGAAATGAAAAGGGAGACATAACTACAGATTCAGAGGAAATTGAAAAAATCATCAGATCTTACTATAAAAGAGTATATTCAACAAAACTTGAAAATCTACAGGAAATGGACAATTTCCTAGACAGATACCAGGTACCGAAGTTAAATCAGGAACAGATAAACCAGTTAAACAACCCCATAACTCCTAAGGAAATAGAAGCAGTCATTAAAGGTCTCCCAACCAAAAAGAGCCCAGGTCCAGATGGGTTTAGTGCAGAATTCTATCAGACCTTCATAGAATACCTCATACCAATATTATCCAAACTATTCCACAAAATTGAAACAGATGGATCACTCCCGAATTCCTCCTATGAAGCCACAATTACTCTTATACCTAAACCACACAAAGACCCAACAAAGAAAGAGAACTTCAGACCAAATTCCCTTATGAATATCGACGCAAAAATACTCAATAAAATTCTGGCAAACCAAATCAAGAGCACATCAAAACAATCATCCACCATGATCAAGTAAGCTTCATCCCAGGCATGCAGGGATGGTTTAATATACGGAAAACCATCAACGTGATCCATTATATAAACAAACTGAAAGAACAAAACCACATGATCATTTCATTAGAAGCTGAGAAAGCATTTGACAAAATTTAACACCCCTTCATGATAAAAGTCCTGGAAAGAATAGGAATTCAAGGCCCATAACTAAACATAGTAAAAGCCATATACAGCAAACCAGTTGCTAACATTAAACTAAATGGAGAGAATCTTGAAGCAATCCCACTAAAATCAGGGACTAGACAAGGCTGCCCACTCTCTCCCTACTTATTCAATATAGTTCTTGAAGTTCTAGCCAGAGCAATCAGACAACAAAAGGAGGTCAAGGGGATACAGATTGGAAAAGAAGAAGTCAAAATATCACTATTTGCAGATGATATGATAGTTTATTTAAGTGATTCCAAAAGTTCCACCAGAGAACTACTAAAGCTGATAAACAACTTCAGCAAAGTGGCTGGGTATAACATTAACTCAAATAAATCAGTAGCCTTCCTCTACACAAAAGAGAAACAAGCCGAGAAAGAAATTAGGGAAACGACACCCTTCATAATAGACCCAAATAATATAAAGTACCTCGGTTTGACTTTAACCAAGCAAGTAAAAGATCTGTACAATAAGAACTTCAAGACACTGAAGAAAGAAATTGAAGAAGACCTCAGAAGATGGAAAGATCTCCCATGCCCATGGATTGGCAGGATTAATATAGTAAAAATGGCCACTTTACCAAAAGCGATCTACAGATTCAATGCAATCCCCATCAAAATACCAATCCAATTCTTCAAAGAGTTAGACAGAACAATTTGCAAATTCATCTGGAATAACAAAAAACCCAGGATAGCTAAATCTATCCTCAACAATAAAAGGACTTCAGGGGGAATCACTATCCCTGAACTCAAGCAGTATTACAGAGCAATAGTGATAAAAACTGCATGGTATTGGTACAGAGACAGACAGATAGACCAATGGAATAGAATTGAAGACGCAGTAAGGAACCCACACACCTATGGTCACCTGATTTTTGACAAAGGAGCCAAAACCATCAAATGGAAAAAAGATACCATTTTCAGCAAATGGTGCTGGTTCAACTGGAGGGCAACATGTAGAAGAATGCAGATCGATCCATGCTTATCACCCTGTACAAAGCTTAAGTCCAAGTGGATCAAGGACCTCCACATCAAACCAGACACACTCAAACTAATAGAAGAAAAACTAAAGAAGCATCTGGAACACATGGGCACTGGAAAAAATTTCCTGAACAAAACACCAATGGCTTATGCTCTAAGATCAAGAATCGACAGAAGGGATCTCATAAAACTGCAAAGCTTCTGTAAGGCAAAGGACACTGTGGTTAGGACAAATCGGCAACCAACAGATTGGGAAAAGATCTTTACAATCCTACAACAGATAGAGGCCTTATATCCAAAATATACAAAGAACTCAAGAAGTTAGACCGCAGGGAGACAAATAACCCTATTAAAAATGGGGTTCAGAGCTAAAGAAAGAATTCACTGCTGAGGAATGCCGAATGGCTGAGAAACACCTAAAGAAATGTTCAACATCTTTAGTCATAAGGGAAATGCAAATCAAAACAACCCTGAGATTTCACCTCACACCAGTGAGAATGGCTAAGATCAAAAACTCAGGTGACAGCAGATGCTGGCGAGGATGTAGAGAAAGAGGAACACTCGTCCATTGTTGGTGGGATTGCAGACTGGTACAACCATTCTGGAAATCAGTCTGGAGGTTCCTCAGAAAATTGGACATTGAACTGCCTGAGGATCCAGCTATACCTCTCTTGGGCATATACCCAAAAGATGCCCCAACATATAAAAAAGACTCGTGCTCCACTATGTTCATCGCAGCCTTATTTATAATAGCCAGAAGCTGGAAAGAACCCAGATGCCCTTCAACAGAGGAATGGATACAGAAAATGTGGTACATCTACACAATGGAATATTACTCAGCTATCCCAAACAACAGCTTTATGAAATTCGTAGGCAAATGTTTGGACCTGGAAAATATCATCCTGAGTGAGCTAACCCAATCACAGAAAGACATACATGGTATGCACTCACTGATAAGTGGCTATTAGCCCAAATGCTTGAATTACCCTAGATGCCTAGAACAAATGAAACTCAAGACAGATGATCAAAATGTGAATGCTTCACTCCTTCTTTAAAAGGGGAACAAGAATACCCTTGGCAGGGAAGAGAGAGGCAAAGATTAAAACAGAGACTGAAGGAACACCCATTCAGAGCCTGCCCCACATGTGGCCCATACATATACAGCCACCCAATTAGACAAGGTGGATTTAGCAAAAAGTGCAGTCCGACAGGAGCCGGATGTAGATCGCTCCTGAGAGACACAGCCAGAATTCAGCAAATAGAGAGGCGAATGCCAGCAGCAAACCACTGAACTGAGAATAGGACCCCCGTTGAAGGAATCAGAGAAAGAACTGGAAGAGCTTGAAGGGGCTCGAGACCCCATATGTACAACAATGCCAAGCAACCAGAGCTTCCAGGGACTAAGCCAATACCTAAAGACTTTACATGGACTGACCCTGGACTCTGACCTCATAGATAGCAATTAATATCCTAGTAAGAGCACCAGTGGAAGGGGAAGCCCTGGGTCCTGCTAAGACTGAACCCCCAGTGAACTAGACTGTTGGGGGGAGGGCGGCAATGGGGGAGGGTTGGGAGGGGAACACCCATAAGGAAGGGGAGGGGGGAGGGGGATGTTTGCCCGGAGACCGGGAAAGGGAGTAACACTCGAAATGTATATAAGAAATACTCAAGTTAATAAAAAAGAAAAAGAAAAAAAAAGAGCTATACCAAATAACCAGAAAAAAATGCTTTTAATACCTAGATATGGAAAGTAATGATTATATATTTCAGTAAAAATTTTTGAAAGAGAAAAAAATATATATATATTAATTATATATAATTATCTGTATCATCTATATATCCCATATACATATTTGTATAACTATTCATAAAGTATATATATTAAATTATATAAATATATACACATATATATTTGGAGATCCTGGTGAGTGTTATGAATTATAATGATTGCTTAATATTCTATATCTAATCATTCAAAATATATCAAGATCTTATAGGAAGATAACCACTGATTCTCCAAAGAAAAATGATTATAGTCAAATGGGATGAGCTTTTCTGTCACAAACTCTAGGCACCTGAACTGTACTGTCTTAATTAATAGTATCACATAAACATATAAGTATTTCTGTCTGTAAAAACTTATTAGCATCATCTTTCTAGGACAAACATTATGGGCAAAGTTATTTACTTACATTCAGTTTACACCAGCTAACAGCTTTCATTTTTTCTTCTTACTAGCCAAGATCCTTGAATATGGTATTGTAGTATAGCTTTACAAAACACAAGAGTATGAATTTCAGAGTTGGTCAAGTACTATCTTCCTAGATATTAATTTATTTAAATATTTATAACTCAATTTCTTTTCACTCATGGTCATGGCAAATATATTTGTTCTAAGACAGAATGGCTCAAGAGTTGTTATTGACTGCTGCTCTTGCAAAAGAACCAACAGCCATATTATGAAACTATATATATCCCCAGTTCTAGGGGACTAACACACTCTTCTAAAATTATGGACATTAGACACAAAAATATTACACCAGCACACATGCAGTCTGAACATTCATACACATTAAAGAAGACAGGAAAGAAAAATACTTGGGTATGAAATAGTGTCACGCTAGCTCTTGAGATTACAATAAATGTACATGAAAATATTCAGATGACTCCATAACTCAAAGGACAGCTTTAAGTAGAGTTTTGTATATCAAATATTATTTTATCTCTTTAGACCTAGTCTTTAAACAGACTTAAAAGATCATGTTTTAATTTATTTTTCTGAACCTAGATTCAAATTAGTACCTGTTCCTATAGAGATGTCTTGGACAAAGTGCTAAAGTTTGTTTGTTATCTAATTATATGGCAAGTTCTTACTTCTTCATTCAAATGGCTGTGTTGGTGTAGTGGCCCAATTGTGGTATGTGATCTGGTGATATGGTAGATTTATTTGTAGTTTTTTTTTTTTTTGAGAATTGTCCATTCTGATTTTCATAATGCCTGTAACAGTTTGCAATTACACAAAGAGTAAAGATTTTTCTTTCTTCACATATATGCAAGCATTATTGCAAGTTGTTTTCTTGATCTGAGCCATGCTAACTAGCATAAGATGAAATATCAAAGTAGTTAGATTTTGCATTTCCCTAACTGGTAAGTGTGCCTAAGAGTTTTAAAAGTACCTTGTTGAAGTTTTTATATCCTCTTTTGAGAAATCTCCATCTTTAATACTCGATTTAAATTGTTTCAATTATTTTTGAGAATTTCACACAATATATTTTGATCACTTTCTGTCACATCTCCAAACTCCTTTAGATCCTCCATCTCCCTAAACACTTACCTTAGCATTTCTATTGATGTGATAAAATGCTGCAGTGACCATCAGAAACTTGGTGCTGAAAGGATTCACCTCATGAGGGAATTCAGATCAGAAACTCAAGGCAGAAATCCAGAACCAGGAATTAAAGCAGAGGCCTTAGAGGAATTATTCTTACTAGCAACTCATGATACACTCAGTCCGCTTTCTTATGAAAGCCAGGAGGACCACCTGTCCAGGGGCCCCACCACCCACAGTGAGCTATACCCTCCCATATCGTTCATTAAGCAAGGAAATGCTTCTGCAGACTAGCCTACAGACAATCTGATGCAAGCTTCTTTTTTTCAATTGATGTTTCATGTCCCACATAACTGTAGCTTTTGTCAAACTGACAACAACAAACAATAACAACCACAAAAAAAAGAACAAGAGCAACCAACCCCTTTATCACCTTTTAATCACATCACTGTTAAGCAATAACTAACCTTTTTTTCTTGTCGTCACCAAGATGCCACGTTAATATTGATATGGCGATATTACACCTTTAATTTTTAAAAGTTCCATAGTTTTTAAAAATACCAATGCTTAAAAGTCCAAACTATCTTCAAAATATTGAAAGTCTTTCTATAAACTCAAAAGCTACATAACTGTGGGCCCTTGTAAAATCAAAAATATATTGGGTGTTTTGCTACTTGAATAAGATAGAACCAGAACAAAGTTTTATTCAAATCAAAGCAATACCAAAATCCTACAATGTAAAGAGCATTGTCAGATATTTGGGACTCAACAGATTCTGGGCTCAAAGAGGCTTGAAGGAGCTCCACTTCCTGCCCTTCACACCCACAGCTTGTTTCAGCTCTGGCCAGCTCTACTCCATAACTGCTGCTGGCTTTGATGGTGTGTGTGTGTGTGTGTGTGTGTGTGTGTGTGTGTGTGTGTGTGTGTGTATTGTGTGTATTGTGTATGTGCATGTGTGTAGTTTTATTTATATTAAATCTCTCATATAGTCTGGGAGAGTACCCCATAAGGTTCATGTTTTAAAAGCATGTCTGTTGTATCAGGAATTGCCTTCTCCTCCAGCAACTGCACTATTTGGTCACTGTTGCCATGGCAATGGCCATAAATCCCCAGTATACCTTTTGGCTCAATTCCAAATTCCACTTGGGAGCAGTTATGTTGTATTCCAAATAAAAGGCAGACATTTTATGCCCTCTCTCTATTTTCTCTTCTTTCTCTGGTCCCTTCCCCTTGTCTCATTCTTCCATTAAACTCTTCACATGGAACCCTGTTGGCTTGGTGTGCTTTATGCAGGCACAGGCTGATATTTAAACAACAACAGCCCCGTTGTAACCTCCAGGAGTCTGAGTGACGACTCAGACCCTGGCCTTGGCAGAATACTTCCATTACCATTGATTTTCCCTGGAAAGCCAGTGAAAATTAATTGGTGACTTCCCCCAATGGGATATTCGAGGTCTTTGATCATAACCCCACAAACACTGTTAGGATGTCTTTTGGAGAATTTCATAACTTTAAAATTAACACTTCACCTGAGGACATCAAAATTGATACACCTATGCAATAATGTCTGGACCCCAGTATTCATTAGATAATGGTTCAAAATGGCTGCGTAAGAGCACTCTGAATTCCTCAATTTTATAGGATCTTCACAATTACTGCCAGCAGTCTGGTAAATGGAAAGAGACTCTTTATGTCCAAGCATTCATATATCTTCCATCTAAACCCTCTCTGTGTTCCTCTTGTAACCCTACCCAACTCCTCTTAGCTATGAAATGGGCACAAGTTATATAACTCTGATGTAACCCATCAATAGAGGCCTCAATCTTGTCAGAAGTTTGGTAATTATTAATATGTTTATGTCAGACAGATTTCACAAAGCCTATAACAGTTTGACCCACAATGTCTCTGAAGATATGAACACAGCTTCAACAGTACTCCTGGATTGTGCTATGATAATCACAGAGAAACACAGTGGACAAAACTGGATACTCTCAGAGTCAAATGATTTATCTAAATCAAGGTAAGTCATTTCTCATGCCACAGGCATCCATTCCAGAGGGAAAAAAAGCTCTGTGTCTTCTAGACTCGAAAGCAAGACTGACTCTGCCCAAGTTGCCATGAAGAACACAGAGACCATCCTTGCCACTAGTCACTTTGATATTTACCTTAGTGTGATAGTTTATATATGTTTGGCTCATGAAGTGGCACTGTTAGGAGGTGCAGTCTTGTTAGAATAGGTGTGTCATTGTAGTCATGGGCTGAAGACCTTCACCCTACCTCCCTGGAAGTCAATATTCTGATAGCAGCCTTCACATGAAGATGTAGAACTCTCAACTCCTCCTGTATCATGTCTGCCTGGGTGGTGCCCTGCTCTCACCTTGATGATAATGGACTGAGCCTTTGATCCTGTAAGCCAGCCCCAATTAAATGTTGTTCTTTATGAGCTGCCTTGGTCATGGTGTCTGTTCACAGAAGTAAAACCCTAACTAAGACACTTAGCCATTCTGACTGGTTTAAGAATCTTAGAGTAGTTTTGGCTTGAACTTCCCTGATGGCTAAGAGTATTGAACATTTCTTTAATGTTTCTCAGCCATTTGAATTCCTTACATTGAGAATTTCTGTTTAGATTTGAACCCCAGTATTTTAAAAATTGGATTTCTTGAGTTTTGATATCTAGTATTTGAGTTTGTTATATATTTTATATATTAGTCCTCTATCAGAAGTATAGTTGGCAAAAATCTTTTCCCATTCTGTATTCTGCTGCTTTGTCTGAATTGCCTTACAAAAGAAATTCCATTTCATGAGGTCCCATTAATTGTTGATCTTAGTGCTAGCGCTAATGGTGTTCTGTCTAGGAAGGTGTACCCTCTGCCAATGTGTTCAAGGCTATTCCCCACTTTTTCTTCTATCAGGTTCAGTGATTCAGGGTTTTATGTTGAGGTCCTTTGATTCATCCAGACTTGAGTTTTGTGCAGGGGGATTAAGTATGAATCTAGTTGCATTTTTCAACATGTAGTCATTCAGTTAGACCAGTATCATTAAGTGAAGATGCTATCTTTTTTCCAGTATGTATTTCTGGCTTCTTTGTCAAATATCAAATGTTGTTAATAGGTGAATTTATGTCTTGAACTTCAACTCCATTCCATTGATCACCATATATCTATTTTTGTGCTTATATATTTTTTATTACTATAGCTATCTACTACAGCTAGAAATTTGTAATGGCAAGGCCTCCAACAATAGCTTTATTGTTCAGAATTGTTTAGACATTTTAGGATTTTCTATATAAAGCTCAGAACTGTCTTTTCAAGATTTGTAATGAATTACATTGGAATTGTGATAGGATTTTATTGAATCTGTAAATTGTTTTTTGTAAGGATTTAATTTTTCTGTTAATCCACTGATTTATGAACATGGGAGATCTTTCTATCTTCTGATCTCTTCCTCAATTTCTTTCTTTAAGTTTTTATCATACATGTCTTTAACTTGCTTGGTTAGAATTATCCCCAAATATTTAATATTACTTGAGGCTATTTTGAAAGCTATTATTTTTATAATTCTTTTCTTAGTTTATATGTCATTTGTAAAAAGAAGGACTACTGATTTTTGTGTTAATTATATATCCAACTACTTCACTGAAAGTGTTAATCAGTTCAGGAGTTCCACAGTAGTATTTTTAGGATCATTAATTGTACTATATATGATTTGCAAATAATGATACTTTCAGTTTTTCCTTTCAGTTTGTATCCCTTTGAGCACCTCTTGTCTTATTGCTCTAGTTAAGACTTCAAAAACTATATTGACTAGATATTGAGAATGTGTACAGCCTGATCTTTTTCCTGATTTCTGTGAAATGGCTTTGAATTTGTCTCTATTCAATTTGATATTGGCTATGAGCTTCATGCAAATTACCTGTACTATATTTAAATATGTCTTTTGGAGACTTAATGTCTTCAAGAATTTTATCATGATGTGTTGTTGAATTTTGTCAAAGGTTTTTTTCTGCATGTAAAAGATTATCATGCCTTTCACTAAGAAGTAACTTGTACTTGTAGAAATGTATTTTGAAACTCTTTCACTAAGAAGTAACTTGTAGGGGTTGGGGATTTAGCTCAGCGGTAGAGCACTTGCCTAGCAAGCGCAAGGCCCTGGGTTCGGGTTCGGTCCCCAGCTCCGAAAAAAAGAAAAAAAAAAAAAGAAGTAACTTGTACTTGTAGAAATGTATTTTGAAACTCTTTCATTAAGAAGTAACTTGTACTTGTAGAAATGTATTTTGAAACTCTTTCACTAAGAAGTAACTTGTACTTGTAGAAATGTATTTTGAAACTCATTCACTAAGAAGATTATGATGCATTTTTTTCTTTCAGTGTATTTATATGGTCCATTATATTTATTGGTTTTTGTATATTGACTCATTCCTGCATCTCTGGGGTGAAGATTACTTGATCATGGTAAGTGATCCTTTTGATGTACTCTTGCATTTTGTTTGCAAGTATTTTATTGAGTATGCCATCATGTATATTCATAAGGGAAAGTAGTCTATAATACGTTTTCCTTATTAGGTCTTTATGAAGTTTGGACACTGGAGTAACTGTGGCCTTGTACATTAAATTGGGCAATGTACATTCTGTTTGTACTTTATGGAATGATTAGAGCAGTATTTGCATTTACTCTCTGTTGTTGTAAAAATAAAAATAAAATAAAATAAAATAAATGACTGTCTTTTATCCCCCACTAGATCTGGCACCACAGTGCCCTAATATATCTGCTAGATATCTTGCCAGAAATACACATCCCAACCCCATTGCAAACTGGTACCTCTAGCCACCACACACTCGCTTACTCTTAAATCGCTACAAGAAAGAACACACAACACAATAACCTTTGATCCAGTTGATAAGATATAGTTGCCCACTTAAACATACAAAGTCCTGTACACATCCTTCCCTTCAGAACATTCATAACAATCTGCAAAGGTACAGCATGGGATCTTAACATCAGCCTCCATATTATTTCTCCAAGGCGGCTTCTCAGCCTTCCGCTGTCTCTTTCTCCTTTCCGGTTCCAGTCTCCTCCCCTTCTCTCAAACTTTTCTCCTGCCCAGCCCTCCTTCTTGTCCAATGACAGGCCTTGTTCTATCCTGTACCACTCACCTGTAATTTACAAATTACATGGGGAGAAGGTTCTGATGAAGTCATCTGAGTCCTAAGTATGAGACTAGGCAGTGGAATTAGCATCAAAATTCAAATATTTCCAGGGCAACCCACAACTCTCCTTTAAAATTCTGGTAGAATTCTATGCTAAAACCATCTCGCTCTGTTTTTTTCTTTGTTGTTTTGTTTTTGTTGCTGTTGTTGGTTTTGTTGTTGTTTGCTTTGTTTGTAGGAAGACTTTTAATGACAATTTCTATTTCCCTAAGAATTATAGGACTATTTAAATTGCTTAGCTGATCTTGATTTAACTTTGGTGAGTTTTACCTATTGAAATAATTATTCATTTCTTTTAGTTTTTCCAATAAAGTGGAATACAGATTTTTATCAGTTAGGATTCTTCAGATTTCCTCAGTGTCTGCTGTAATATTTCTACTTTTCATGTCTGAATTTGTTGATTTGGATTTTCTCTCTCTGCCTTTTAGTTAATTTGGAGAAGGATTCCACCACCCCACCCCCGCCTGCCACATACACACACACAAAGGACCAAAAGTTTGTTTTGCTAATTCTGTCTATTGCTATCTTTGTTTCTTTTTTATTTCAGCCCAAGGTTTAATTATTTTATGCCATCTGTTCCTTTTGGGCATGATTTCTTTTTTGTTCTAGAGTTTTCTAATATGAAATTACTACTACACTCTCTCTCCAGTTTTTAGATATAGGCACTTATGCTACAAATTTGCCTCATAGAACCACTTTCATCATGTCTATTAAGTTTAGGTATGTTATATATTTATTTTCACTCAGTTCTTGAGAGTCTTTAATTTATTTCTGTCTTGACCTTTTTTTTTAGTAGAGAGTTATTGTTTCTGTGAATTTTTAAGGTTTCTGCTGTTTCTGTTTTTGATATCCAGCTTAATATCTAAATTGCAGGGAGTAATTTCATTTTTTTTAATTTATTGAGATTCATCCACTTAGAGGTCAAGGATACTTGAGGCAAACCCTCACAACCAAGTAACAAGGGCATACAGGGACTCATGGAGACTGAACCAAGAATCATGAAGCCTGCTTTATATTTTAAAAATGTTTTTGAAATTAATTCTTTAACAATCTTATAAAATATATTTTGATGATAGTCTCTGCTCCAGTTGCTACAGATTTACTCTTGCCACTTTAACCTCCCAAACCACCCAATTTCACATTTGTGTTGTCCAAGTACTCTTGGAAATGAGGTTTGACATGGAATCTAGTCAGCCTATCAGGAGCCACATAAGTAAAGAAACCAGACTCTTCCTCTCCCAGTAATTATTAAATTATAATGGCTCATGTTATTTGTCATAATTTCTGGTTTACTGTGTTAGGTCGAGTGTGTACATTGCAGGCCCATACCAAGCTGTAATTGATATGGCTGAAATAAGCATGACCTGAAAGAGCTTAATTTCTGTCTTATACACAGTATAGGAATACTATGGATTATTGCTTATATGAAATTCTGAGTTTCTTAATCTCACCACAGTGACCTAAGGACTAGATTCTGAGGAATATCTTTGTGTTATCTTTTGCGTTGTGTTATCAGATGTTCTTTAATCCGAGATTGGAAGAATAATTTTAGAAGAAGTTTCTTTGTCAACTGACAATCTAATTACAGAAGGTTAGGTAAAATTGTAGATTGTTTATAAAGATTTGGGGCCTTTGTAAACACTAAGATTCACTGTGAGTGATCTAATAATAGATGTCAAGTTTTGAGACTTACCCACGTCTCTTCTCTTTGCAAGTGCAAGAGGTGACCCTGTCTAAGGTAGGCTGCTTATATTTGGGGGATGATGCATGATGACACAAGAAATGATCATGTCTGCCTTCTTTAATTCATCTTTTGATTTTATTGCACTAAATGATCTCCACACACCACTGTCTTCTGATTTTCTTAGCTCTTGGGCTGATTTGATATATGAATAGCTATTAATAGTTATTCAACATTAGCTGTTATCATGTTTTATCTGCCTAAATAATTACCCTGACCCCTCTAAAATTTTTGATATTGAAATTTCAAACAAATTTAGGTAAGAGAAACTCCAGTGTACTTCCTAATTCTAGTGGACTTACAACTTCAATGTTAAAAAAAATCTGAATTATCTTGAGACTTTATGGAAAAGTAGAAGTGTTTCTGCCATTTAATAAACTAAATTCAATATAAATTGTTATTAATAGATAAAATCTAAAGATTTGTTGAAATATAGTTGTTATAAAAATAATAAATGAAAACTATGGTAAATCTACTACAGTTTTGCTATTTTAATCAGTTGAAAGATGTTTATTTATTATTTCTTCATGTGTGAATATTTATATGTATCTTCCTATTGCAGTTATAGCATATTACATTAACAATGGTCTATTATAGATTACTCACAAATTTATGTGATGACAGAAAAAGTATTGTACATATAAATGTACTATACTAAACACACATACTGGAAGCAAAAGTTCAAGTTTATAAGTAGGCTCTAGTAATTAAGTACCTAAAATGACAACCCAACTAGGCATAATAATTCACGTATTTCCCTAACTTACATCATTTCCATTTTTCTTTTTTGGCCCAAACTCATTTCCTTCACAATTCCCTCAAAAATTTTGATCTATTCTTACTAGTCAGATGTTTCTAGAGCAAACTTAGATGGAAATGCTATGGACTGGGTCTCGTATATTACTTTGTTATAATCTACAGTGATAGAAAACAATGAGATATTTGAGTTACACTGGGAATATTTGAAAATTTCTTCTGTAATTCAGGGGGAAATGTCTAAAATGTCTAAAACTTTTAATCATATACTGCTGTGTGACAAGATTATTAAACATAGTATCATTTAAAGCACCACAATTATTAAACATAATTGTTTTGCTATCATATAAACCTTAAACCGAAAGAGCCAACAAATAACCCTCATCATGCTGCATATTCCACTACTGTAAACCAATTAATTTCATTACAATTGATTAAAAGGCTTTATTGTAATAGAATTATTTTTTGTCTGTGGGGAAATTTTTCCTTTTATTTTTCACATTACTCAGAAGTGATATGTTTTCTAGACTTTAATCATTGTCCAATTTTGAAGCCTTACAAAATTACAACTACCACTAATCTTACAAGAAAGAAAAAAGTGATAAATCTTAATATGCCTTATTCTCTAACAATTTAAAACTAAGACTTGGTTTTTAATCCTTTTGTTTAGTACAAATATATAAAAAATTTATGATGCTGCTCCCGCCAGCGGGGACTCAGTTATTTGTGGGGGTCGAGGGGGACCCATACCTTCGGGAGAACGGGCGAGAAAGAGGAGCGAGACCAAGCAGTGTCCTTGTCAAGGTCTGTTTATTGAGAGGAGTGTAAGAGGAGCGAGACCAAGCAGTGTCCTTGTCAAGGTCTGTTTATTGAGAGGAGTGTACAGCATTTAAAGCTCTGAAGCAGGAATTGAAGCAGGAACTGAAGCTTAGGCCGGGGGTGGGGAGGGGAGGACTGGGAAGTGCCCAAGGAAGTAAGGTGAATCTCTAAACTGCAAGATATTCTTCTTAGACAATGAGGCAACAGTCTTCCGGGGACATGTTCTTTCTTTGAAAAGGTCAAGCCCTTCTCAGGAATCTGCTCAGGGCAAGGCTCTAGCTTTGCCTAGTCTGGCAGTCCAGTCCCTGACATGATGCTATTTCTAGTCACACTCAATAAAGGTTTTGTCGTAATTACAAATATCCAACATTGAATTTCATAATTAATAGACATGTCAGAAGAAAGTTTTATAAGAAAATATAAATCAATCATCTGGCCATATATTTATCATTCTATTCATATCACTTCATTTCACCCATGGTATTTCCCGGCAGAACTAATTGTTTTCCAAACTTCAATATGAGAGGAATTAAGAAAAACAAGTTATGATATTTCCATGACCTTCTTAACAGTCTTTTCATTTTTAAGTAACTCACATTTAGTTATTCAAAGAAACTTAAACCTTGCTTTTTGCAGTATCTACATATTTGTTTCTCTCTGTCCATCAATACTGTGTCCATAGACTTAATAAACCTTGACTCATAGCAATTTTTAAAACTTGCATCTAAACAGTTTTTGATTTTTGCCACTATTCTCTAAATAATACATTATAATAGCTATTTTCTTTAAAGAACAGTTTAATTGACATGTATAGAATGTTGTGTTTACTGAGAGCAAGTATCATGGCATTCTACATAATGAATGTAAACCTTTGTAAATATTAGTATGTATATAACACCCCTGAATCAATCAATCATTGTAGAAACTGAAAGATGATTGCATACTCTGTGATGCCTGAATGATGTTAATTAATATAAAGGTTACTTTATATACATTTTTATGATGACAACAAAATCATCTATCTTAATTCAGGAGACTTTGGATTTGCCAACTTTTCTTACTAGTTGTCTAAATTCAGTCACAAAGCTAATGTTATTCTAGATGCTTGCAAACTTGGTTGATGGTATAAATTAATGTGGTATGAGTCCCAAACATACAAAGTACAAATTTCAAACGCATGCCACAGTAGAGATTTGGTTTGTATTTACTTCTTGGGCTTCATTTTGATATTTCTGTGCTGTTAATATCTGCTGATATTACGCCTCAACTGACCATATCTTCAATGCAAGAGTTTCAGAGAAGCTCAGAGAAAATTTCCCATGGATTTCTTTAATCCTTAGACTCAGCAGTATCATCCATTCAACTCCTAAGATAAAGTAACAGTTTAACAATCTACATCAATATAAATGTATGTATTATTATTAATTTTAATTAATTAATTAATTAACTTTGTGTTATGAACTCGGATTTCCCTCCCTCTCTGCTTTTCTCCTCCCAGCACTTCTAGTTCTCCTTTTCTATTCAGAAAAGGTGAGTCCTCCCATAGGTATCAAACTACCTTGGCATATGAAATTAAAGCAGGACTAGTTGCATTTTCTCCTATTCTGCTTAGACAAAGAAACCCAATTAGGGGAATGGGCAAATATATGTGTTTGTTTGGTGTGTGTGTGTGTGTGTGTGTGTGTGTGTGTGCCTGTGTGTGTGTCTTTGTGTGTGTGTGTGCCTGTGTGTATGCCTCTGTGTGTGTGTGTGTGTGTGTGTGTGTGTGTGTGTGTGTGTGTGTGTACTTTCATATTGCTGTTTCTTATAGACTTACTTGAGGTTAATTCTCCTCCATTCCATATAATTATTCCATCATCTTGAAGCCCTTCTTACCTAGGTTTTTTCACTCCTAGTATTTTATATCTCTATTTCTTTTTTAGAATTTTATATGTAATCTACTATAGCATTTCTTTTTTTCAAAATTTTTTTTTGGTTCTTTTTTTCGGAGCTGGGGACCGAACCCAGGGCCTTGCACTCAAAATTTTTTATTAGATATATTTCTTTACTTACATTTCAAACGTTATTCCCCTTTCCGGTTTCCTGTCCATAAACCCACATCTCCTCCCCTGCCCCTCCCCCATACAGGTATTCCCCCTACACATTCCCCTTATTGCCCCCCCCCCATATTGCCCTGCAGTGGGGGTCCAACCTTGGCAGGACCAGGGGCTTCCAAGGTGCCCCAGCAAGGCTATTCTCTGCTACATATGCAGTTGAGTCCTCGGTCAGTCCATGTATAGGCTTTGGGTAGTGGTTTCATCCCTGGAAACTCTGGTTGGTTGGCATTGTTGGCATAAAAACTTATGGGGTTGCAAGCTCCTTCAACTCTTTCAATCCTTCCTCTAATTCCTCCTAAAGGGGTCCTATTCTCAGTTCGGTGTTTTGCTGCTAGCATTGACCTCTGTATTGGACATGCTCTGGATGTGTCTCTCAAGAGAGATCTATATCCGTTCCCTTTCAGCATGCATTTTCTAGATTCATCAATCTTATCTAGTTTTGGTGGCTGTATATATATGGGTCACATGTGGGTCAGGCTCTTAATGGCTATTCCTTGAGTTGCTGCTCTAAACTTTGCTTCCATATCCACTCCTAGGGATATCCCCTCCCTCCTTTTTAAGAAGGAGTGGGAGCATCCGCATTTTGGTCATCACATTTCTCTTAAGATGTCACCCACAACACTCCTTTCTATTTCCCTGTCTTAGGATTTGAACACACACACACACACACACACACACACACACACACACACACACACACACACACACACAAAACCAAAACAAAAGATTCTCATATAGAATATTTGTATTTCTAAGTCTGTGTTACCTTACATGGTATATATCTTTTAAATTGGTTTTTTATTTCGTTTTCTCATTTTTCCTTGGTTTTTAATTTTTTGTTTAGTCTTTTATTACAGTCCAGATTTTATCCCTCTCCTGGTCTATTTCACTTCCTGACTGTATGTTTCCACAAGGATGTCCCCACCCCCAACCAGATCTTCCTGTACCTTGAGGCCTCCAGTCTCTTGAGGGTTAGGTGCTTCTTCTTTTGTGAGTCCAGATCTGGCAGTCTTCTGCTGTATGTGTGTTGGGGACCTCTTATCATCTGGTGTATACTGCCTAGTTGATGGCTCAGTTTCTGAGAGATCTCGGGGTCCAGGTATTAACTGCTAGCCTTCCTCCTGAGCTTCTTCCGGCTTTTCCTTAGTTGAACCACTGGGGTCTGTAGCTTCTTTCAATTGGTTGAGTGTAAACATCTGCATCTGACTCTTTCAGCTGCTTGCTGGGTCTTTTAGAGGGCAGTCATCTTAGGTCCCTTTGCGTGAGCATTCCATAGCCTCAGTAATATTGTCAGGCATTGGGCCCTACCCTTGAGAAGATTCACAATTTGGGCCTGTAGTTGGTCTTGTTTTCGTCAGGTTCTTCTCGACTTTTGTTCCTGCAGTTCTTTCAGACAGGAAGAACTCTGGGTCAGAGTTTTTGACTATGGCTTGGCAACCCTATTCTTCCCTCTCGATGCCCTGTGTTTCTACTGAAAATGGACTCTACAATTTCTCTCTCCCCACTGTAAGGCATTTTGTGTAGGGTCCTTCTCTTTGAGTCCTCAGTTTCCCACTTCCTTGGCCTCTGGTACATTTTAGAGGGGCCCCCCACCTTCTATATCCTGAGGTTGTCTGTTTCCATTCTTTATGCTAGTTCTCAAGGCTTCAGTCCTGTTTCCCCAACCCAATTCATAATCATGTTCCACTCTTCCCCTCCCTCTCCCATTTCCTACCCAGACCCTGCCCTCTTATGATTGCTTTCTTCTTCCTCCCAAGAGGGGTTGAGGCAAGCTCACTTGGGCCCTTCAGCTTATTAAATTTTTTGAGTTCTGTGTATTTTGAATCCTGAATATTTTGTAATTTTTTGCTAATATCCACTTATTAGTGAGTACTTACCATGCATAAACTTTTTGGGTCTGAGTTACCTCACTCAGGATATGTTCTCGTTCCATCCATTTGCATGCAAAACTCAGGATGTCCTCATTCTTAATAGCTTAATAGTATTCCATTCTTTAAATGAAGCATATTGACTGTTCTGTTGTGAGACAGCTGGGATGTTTCCAGCTTCTGGCTATAACAAATAAGTCCACAAATAACATAGTAGAACATGTGCCTGTGTGGGATGCTGGGGTAGCTTTGGGTATATGCCCAAGAATGGGATAGCTGAGTATTCTGGTAGATAAATTTCCAATTTTCTTAGGAAACTGCCAGATTAATTTCCAGAATGTTAGTACTAGTTTCAATCCCAACAACAATGGAGGAATGGTCCTCTTTCTCCACATCCTCAACAAAATGTGCAGTTCAGTCACTTAAATATTTGATGTTAATTATTTTCATTGGGGTGAGGTGGAATCTCAGGGTCATTTTGATTTGCATTTCTTTGAAAACTAAGTATTTTGAGCATTTCTTTTTTTTTCTTTAACATTTTATTGGATTTTTTAAACTTAAATTTCAAATGTTATACCCCTTCCCGATTTTCATTCAAAAACTCCTATCCTCTTCCCCCTTCCCCATATTCTATGAGGGTGTTCCCCAACTCATACATCCACCCCTTTCTGCCTCTTTGCCCTGACATGCCCCTACACTGGGTGGCTACAGCCTTGTCAGGACCACGGGCTTCTCCTCCCATTGTTGCCGAACAAGGGCAACCTTTGCTAAATATTCAGCTAGAGCCATGGGAGCTCTGGTTGGTTGGTATTGTTACTGTTATGAGGTTGTAAACTCTTTCAGCTCCTTTATTCCTTTCTCTAACTCCTCCAACAAGGGCCATTCTCAGCACAATGGTTGGCTGCTAGCATTCACTTCTGTATCTGACATGCTCTATGGCAGAGCCTGTCAGGAGACAACTATATCAGGCTCCTGTCAGCATGCAATTTTTGGCTTCAGTAATTGTCTGGGTTTGGTGGCTGTATGCATATGGGCTGGATCCCCAGGTGGGGCAGGCTCTGATTGGCCGTTCCTTTAGTCTCTGCTCCAAACTTTGTCTCCATATATCATATGTCCTCTTATGAATATTTTTTCTTTCCCTTCTAAGAAGGACTGAAGCACATGAACTTTGGTTGTCCTTCTTGAGCTTCAGTTGGTCTGTATTGTACCTTGGGTAATCCGAGCTTCTGGGCTAATATCGAATTATCAGTGAGTGCATACCTTGTTTTTTTTTTTTTTGTTTTGTTTTGTTTTTTTTGTTTGTTTTTTGTTTTGTTTTGTTTTGTGTGTGTGTGTGTGTGTGTGTGTGTGTGTGTGTGTGTGTGTGACTGAATTACCTCACTCAGGATGATATTTTCTAGTTCTATCCATTTGCCTATGAATTTCATGAAGTCATTGTTTTCATATCTGTCATTTTCTGTGTCTATTCCTCTATCGAAGGACATCTGGGTTCTTTCAAATTCTGGTGATTATAAATAAGACTGCTATGAACATAGTGTATCATGAGTCCCTGTTATATGTAGGAGCATTTGCTTTAATCAGAATGATTAAAAACCAAGTCATAGTTTCATTTTTTAAATTTTTATTGTATATTTATTTACATTTCAAATTCCCTTTCCCAGTTTCCTGTCCATAAGCCCCCTATCCCCTCTCCCCTTCTTCTATAAGGGTGTTCCCCTTCCCACCCATACATCCTTACCATCCCCTCCCCCACGACATTCCCACTGCGGGTCCAACCTTGGAGGGCCAAGGGCTTCTCCTTCCACTGATGTCCAACAAGGCCATCCTCTGCTACCTATGAAGATGGAGCCATGGGTCAGTCCGTGTATGGTTGTTGGGTAGTGGTTTAGTCCCTGGACACTCTTTTTGGTGGGCATTGTTGTTCTTATGGTGTTGCAAGCCATTTCAGCTCTTTCAGTCCTTTCTCTAATTCTTCCAATGGGGTCCTGTTGTCAGTTCAGTGGTTTGCTGCTAGCATTCGCCTTTGTATTTGACGTGGTCTGGCTGTTCTTTCAGAATATCTGGTTCCTGTCAGCATGGAATTCTTAGCTTCATCAATCTTATCTCATTTTGGTGGCTGGATACATATGGAAGACAAGTGGGGCAGGCACTGAATGATCATTCCTTCAGTTTATGCTCTTAATTTTCCCTCCATATCCCCTCCTATGAATATTTTTGTTCCCCCTTTTAAGAAGAACTGAAGCATCTGCATTTTGGTCATCCTTCTTCTTGCGCTTCATGTGGTCTGTGAATTGCATCTTGGGTAATTTGAGCTTTTGGCCTAATATCCACTTATCAGTGAATACATATGATGTGTGTTTTTCTGTGATTGGGTTACCTCACTCAGGATGATATTTTCTAGTTCAACCATTTGCCTATGAATTTCATAAAGTCATTGTTTTTGATAGCTGAGTAGTACTCCATTGTGTAGATGTACTACATTTTCTGTATACATTCCTCTGTTGAAGGGCATCTGGGTTCTTTCCAGCTTCTGGCTATTATAATTGAGGCTGCTATGAACATAGTGGAGATTGTGTCTTTGTTGTCTGTTGGAGCATCATTTGGGCATATGCCCAGGAGAGGTATAGCTGGGTCCTCAGGTAGTGGAATGTCCAATTTTTTGAGGAACCTCCAGACTGATTTCCAGAGTGGTTGTACCAGTTTGCTATCCCACCAACAATGGAGAAGTGTTCCTCTTTCTCCACATCCTTGCCAGCCTCTGCTGTAACCTGAGTTTTTGATCTTAGCCATTCTGACTGGTGGGAGGTGGAATCTCAGGGTTGTTTTGATTTGCATTTTTCTGATGACTAAGGATGTTGAACATTTCTTTAAGTACTTCTAGACATTAGATATTCCTTAGCTGAGAATTCTTTGTTTAGCTCAGTACCCCATTTTTAATAGTGTTATTTGGCTCTCTGGATTCTAACTTTTTGAGTTCTTTGTGTCTTTTGGATATTAGCTCTCTATCGAATGTAAGGTTGGTAAAGATCTTTTCCCAATCTGTTGGTTGCCATTTTGTGCTAATAACAGTGTCCTTTGCCTTACAGAAGCTTTGCAGTTTTATGAGGTCCCATTTGTCGATTTGATCTTAGAGCATAAGTCACTGGTGTTTTGTTCAGGAAATATTCTCCAGTGCCCATGTAGTAGAGACTCTTCCCCAGTTTTTCTTCTATTAGTTTGAGTGTATCTGGTTTTATGTGGAGGTCCTTGATCCACTTGGACTTAAGTAAGAATGGATCAATTTGCATTCTTCTACATGCTGACCTCCAGTTCAACCAGCACCATTTGTTGAAAATGCTGTACTTTTTCAATTGGATGGTTTTAACTTCTTTGTCAAAGATTAAGTGACCATAACTGTGTGGGTTCATTTCTGGGTCTTTAATTCTATTCCAGTGATCTACCAGCCTGAATCTTTACCAATACCATACAGTTTTTTATCACTATTGCTCTGTAATACAGCTTGAAGTCAGGGATGGTGATTACCCCAGAAGTTCTTTTATTTTTGAGGATAGCTTTCAGTATCCTGGGATTTTTGTTATTCTAAATGAATTTTCAAATTTCTCTTTCTAACTCTATGAAGAACTGAGTTAGACTTTTGGTGGGGATTGCATTGAATCTGGAGATGGCTTTAGGCAAAAATAACATTTTTACTATACTAATCCTGCCAGTCCATGATCAGGGAAGTTCTTTCCATCTTCTGTGATCTTCTTCAATTTGTTTTTTTCAGAGACTTGAAGTTCTTGCAATACAGATCTTTCACTTGCTTGGTTAGAGTCACACAGAGGTATTTCATGTTATTTGTGACTATTGTAAGGGTGTTATTTCATTAGTTTCTCAGCCCTTTTATCGTTTGTGTAGAGGAAGTCTACTTATCTGTTTGAATTAATTTTATACCCAGCCACTTTGCTGAAGTTGTTAAACATGCTTATTAGTTCTCTGATGGAACATTTGTGGTCACTTAAGTATACTATCATATTATCTACAAATAGTAATAATTTGACTTCTTCCATTCCTATTTGTATCCCTTTGACCTCCTTTTTCATCTGATTGCTCTGGCTAGAACTTTGAGTACAATATTGATTAAGTAATAAATGGACAGTCTTTTCTGGTCCCGGATATTAGTGGAATTGTTTCAAGTTTCTCTCCATTTATTTTTATGTTGGCTACTGGTTTGCTGTGTATTGCTTTATGTTTAGGTATGGGCCTTAAATTCTTGAACTTTGCAAGACTTTTAACATGAAGGGGTGTTGAATTTTGTCAAATGCTTTCTCAGCATCTAATGTGTTTTTTCCCCCTTTGAGTTTGTTTACATAGTGAATTTCACTGATGGATTTCTGTTTATAGAACCATCCCTGCCTCCCTGGGATGAAGCCTACTTTATCATGGATGATCCTTTTGATGATTTTTTGGATTTGGTTTGCAAGAATTATATTGAGTACTTTTGTGTTAATATTCATAAGGGAAATTGGTCAGATGTTCTCTTTTTTTGTTGGGTCTTTGTGTGGTTTTGATATAAGTGTAATTGTGGCTTCATATAAGAAATTGGTTAGTGCTCCTTCTGTTTCTATTTTCTGAAATAGTTTGGACAGTTTTCGTATGTGGTCTTCTATAAAGATCTGATAGAATTCTGCACTAAACCCATCTCGTCCTGGGCTTTTTTTTTTTTTTTTTTTTTTTTTGGGGTTGGGAAACTTTTAATAACTGCTTCTATTTCTTTAGGAGTTATGGGGTTGTTTATATGGTTTTTCCGATCCTGATATAACTTTAGTACCTGGTATTTGTCCAGAAAATTGTCAAAATTTCTTAAAGAACCAGCTCCTGCTTTTGTCAATTCTTTGTATAGTTCTTTTTGTTTTTACTTGGTTTAATTATTTTGTGCCTTCTAGTCCTCTTGGGTCTATTTGTTTTTTTTGTTTTTGTTTTTGTTTTTTTATTTTGTTTTTTGTTTTGTTTTTTTTTTTTGTTCTAGAGCTTTTATGTATGTTGTCAAGATGCTAATGTATGCTTTCTCCATTTTCTTTTTGGAGTCACTCAGAGCAATGGGTTTTCCTCTTAACACTGCATTCATTTTGTCCCATAAGTTTGGGTATGTTGTGCCTTCATTAACATTAAATTCTAAAAGGTCTTCAACTTCTTACTTTCTTTCTTCCATTGCCAAGTTATCATTGAGTAGAGCATTGTTAATCTTCCATGTATATGTGGGCTTTCTGTCCTTATTATATTTATTGAAGACCAGCCTCAGTCCATGGTGATCTGATAGGATGCTTGGGATTATTTCAATATTTTTGTATCTGTTGAGGCCTGTTTTGTGACTGATTATATGATCAGTTTTGGAGAACATATCATGAAGTGCTGAGAAGAAGGTATATTCTTTTGTTTTAGGATGAAATGTTCTATAAATATCTGTTAAGTCCATTTGCTTCATTACTTTTGTTAGTTTCTCTATGTTTCTGTTTAGTTTCTTTTTCCATGATTTGTCTATGGATAAGAGTGGGGTGTTGAAATCTCCCACTATTTTTATGTGAGGTGCAATTTGTGCATTGTGTATTAGTAAGTTTCTTTTATCAATGTAAATGTCCTTTCATTTGGGGCATAGATATTCAGGATTGAGAGTTCATCTTGGTGGATTTTTTTTTCCTTAAATGAACGTGAAGTTCTTCTCTTATCTTTTTTGACATCTTTTGGTTGAAATTTGATTTTACTTCGTATTAGATGGCGATTCTAGCTTGTTTCTTTGGAGCATTTGCTTGGAAAATTGTTTCCAACCTTTTATTCTGAGTTAGTCTTTGTCACTGGGGTATGTTTCTGATACACAGCAAAATGCAGGCTCCTGTTTATGTATCCAGTCTCTTACTCTATGTCTTTTTATTGGGGATTGTGTCAATTGATGTTAAGAGATAGTAAGGAGCAATGATTGTTGTTTCCATTTGTTTTTGTTGCTTGAGGTGGAATTATGTTTGTGTGTCTCTCTTCCTTTTGTTTTGTTACAAGGATATTACTTTCTTGCTTTTTCTAGGGTGTAAATTCCCACCTTCTTCTGCAGTTTTCCATCTATTATCCTCTGTAAGGCTGTATTTGTAGAAAGATATTGTGTAAATTTGTTTTTTTCATGGAATATCTTGGTTTCTCCATCTCTGGTAGTTGAGAATTTTGCAGTATATATTAGTCTGGGCTGGCATTTTTGTTCTCTTGAGGTTTGTATGACATCTTCTCAGGGTCTTTTGGCTTTCATAGTCTCTGGTGAGAAGTCTGGTGTAATTCTATAGGTCTGCCTTTATATATAACTTGACCTTTCCCCCTTATTGCTTTTAATATTCTTTCTTTGTTTTGTGAGTTTTCTGTTTTGACTATTATGTGAAGGGAGGAATTTCTTTTCTGGTCCAATTTATTTGGAGTTCTGTAGGCTTCTTGTATGATTATGTGTATCTCTTTCTTTATCTTAGGGAAGGTTTCTTCTATAATTTTGTTGAAGATATTTACTGACCCTTTAACTTGTGAGTCTTTACTCTCTTCTATACTTATTATCTTTAGGTTTGATCTTCTCATTGTATCCTCGATTTCGTGGATGTTTTAGGTTAGGGGCTGTTTGCATTTTACATTATCTTTGATGGTTCTTTCAATGTTTTCTATGCTGTCTTCTGCATCAGAGATTCTCCCTTCTATCTCTTACATTGTTGGTGATCCTTATGTGTATGATTCCTGATCTCATTTCTAGGTTTTCTCTCTCCAGTGTTGTCTCCATTTTTCCTTTCTTTATTTTTTTCTATTTCCACTTTTAAATCCTAGATGGTTTTGTTCATTTCCTTCACCTGTTTGTGTTTTCCTATCATTCTTTAAGGGATATCTGTGTTTTCTCTTTAAGGACTTCTACTTGCTTACGTGTGTTGTCCTATATTTCTTTAAGGGAGTTACTTTTGTCATTATTAAAGTCCTCTATCATTATCATGAGATGTGGTTTTAAGTCCACATCTTCCTTATTTGATGTGTTTTTCTATCCAGTATTTGCTTTGGTGGGAGAACTCTAATGATGGCTAGTAGTCTTGTTTTGTGTTCCTAATGTTCCTATGCTTGCCTCTTGTCATCAGGTTGTGTCTGGTGTTAGCTTGTCTTACTGTCTCTGACAGTGGCTTGACTCTCCTGTAATCCTGTGTGTCAACAGTCCTGTAGACCTGTTTTCTTTCAGCTGGATCTGGAAAAAGAGAGCTGTTCCTGGGTTTGTGTGTCCTGAAGCCCCCAGTTGGGTCACTTGGAGCAAAAGAGTTGGTCTTACCCCTCCTCCCAGGTGTGTCAGTGCTCCCGGTGACTGACTTTTAGCTCTGGGCTCAGGCAGAAACCAGAAGGGTCCCACCCTTGACTGCTCCTAGGTTCCTGTGGCCAGAGGAACTAAGCCATTTCCTTTTGGGCCAGGAATGTGAACAGAAGTAGCAGTCTCCCCTGAGCTCTCAGGGTTATCCGTACTTCTGAAAGTCCAGCTCTCTCTCCCCTATGGTATTTGGGTAGAGAGCAGAGAGAGCAGTTCAGCTCGGGGCATAGGCAGAAACTGGAGTTGTCCTGTTCTAGGAGACTTCTTCCTTTGTGTGTCCTGAGGCCACCAAGCATGTCATTTGGAGCAGAGGAGTTGGTCTTATCTGTGCTCTCAGTTGTGCTATGCTCCTGTGACTGGCTTTCAGCTCTAGGCACAAGCAGAAACCTGAAGGATCCTTCCCCTGACTTCTTTTAGGTTCCTGTGTCCAGAGGGTCCAGAGGGCACTACGCCAGTTCCTCTTGGGTCAGAAATGTGGGCAGAAGTAGTTGTCTCTTCTGAGCTCTCAGGATTTTCCACACTTCTGTGAGTCCAGTTCTCTCCCAAGGCCATCTGTGTACAGAGAGCTGTGGGGCCAGGTCAGCTCCAGATGCAGGTAGAATCCAGAATGACCCTGTCCCAGACTGATCCTGGGTTCCTGTGCCCTGAGGCCTCCAGGTGGCTCCCTCAGAGCAGAAATGGTGGTCATACCTCTGCTCTCAGGTTGTTAGCACTCCTTAGGTGTGGCTTTCAGTTCTGGGTGTAGGTGGAGACCAGAAGGTTCCTGCCCCTCACTGCTCCTATGTTCCCACATTCAGAGGGCAGTAGGCAGGTTCCTCTTGGGCCAGGAATGTGAGCAGGCGTGGTGCTTTCCACTGAGCTCTCAGGATTATCTTCACTTCTGAGAGACCAGCTCTCTCCCCCACGGGATTTACATAGAGCTGTGGGAATGTAACCAGAAGGTTCCTGCTGCTGACTGATCCTATGTTTCTGTATCCACAGGACACTAGGCAGGTCTTTGCTTTCTTCTATACCTATTATCTCTAGATTTTGTCTTCTCATTGTGACCTGGATTTCCTACATGTTTTGGGTTAGGAACTCTTTGCAGTTTGCAATTTCATTGACTGTTATGTCAATGGTTTTTAATGGTATCTTTTGCCCCTGAGATTCTCTCGTCTATCTCTTGTATTCTGTTGGTGATGCTTGTATCTATGACTTCTGATCTCTTTCCTAGATTTTCTATCTCCAGGGTTGTCTCCCTTTTTGCTTTTTTAATTGGTCCTATTTCAGCTTTTTAAATCCTAAATGGTTTTGTTCAATTATTTCACCTGATTGTTTGAATTTTCCTGTATTCTTTAAGAAAGAGTATACATAGATAGAGTCATGGTTCCAGCTGCATATGCAGCAGAAGATGGCCTTGTTGGGCATCAATTGGAGGAGAAGCCCCTTGTCTTGCCAAGTCTCAATACTCCAGTGTAGGGGAATATCAGGGAGGAGAGGCAGGATGGGATGGATGGGTGAGGGCACACCCTCATCAAAGCAGGCAGTTTATGGACAGGAAACCAGGAAAGGGGATAACATATGAAATGTAAATAAAAAATATCCAATAAAAAGAAGAAATTTATGTATTTCCTCTTCAAGGGCTTCTACCTCTTTCCCTATGTTCTCCTGTATTTCTTTATGGGAGTTATTCATGTCCTTCTTTACATACTCCATCAGCAAAATGGGATATGATCTTAAGTAAAAACTTTTGCTTTTTTGTTGTGTTGGGTTACCTAGTGCTTGCTGTGGTGGGAAAACTGAGTTCTGGTGATAGCAAGTAGACTTGGTTTTTGTTGCTTAGATTCTTGGACTTGCCTTTAGCCATCTGGTTATCTCTAGTGTTATCTGGTCTTGCTCTTTCTGACAGGAGCCTGTCCTTCCTCTGAGACTGTGAGCCTGTGAGCTTGTGAGCATACGAGTTCAAGTGTGTCAGCACTTCTGGGAGACCAGCTCTCTCACAGTGTGATTTCAATCTGGAGTGCTGTGTGACTGGCTTAGCTCCAGGGCGCAGATGGAGACCAGAAGGATCCTCTCCCAAGCTACTCAGAGGTTCCTGTGCCTTGTGGTCTCCTGGCTGGCCCTCTTGTGTCAGATATTGGAGCAATAGTAGTCGTCTCACTTGTGAACTTAGGTGTGACAGCACTCCTGGGAGACCTCCAGACCCTGGGCAGGATTTGGGTAAGGAAAACTGTGCCACAGCTTTGTCTCTGGGACACAGGTCATAGTTGTTTCATTGACTGTTAAATATTCCTTCAACCTTTCAAATAGTTTCATTGTTAAAATATTTTTATTATTAATTTTTAGACATATTCTCACTCTATAGTTCTGACTGGTGTGTTACTCAGGCTATGCAAACTAGGCTGACCTCAAACTCATCAAGATTCACCTGCTTCTGCCTCTCCAGTGCTGGGCGTAAAGGTGTGCAACGCCGTGCTTAATTATATTCTTATTTTTTAAACACATCTCTGATATGTTTATGGAATTGCTCTAGGAGTTTAATTGTAGTTAATTCATGATCTTTTAAGTATTCTATTTCGTCTCATATATTATACTTCATATGTAGATTTCTAGAACTTTTGTGGCTACTAAAATTTATCAATTACAATATAATAATTGAAGCCATATATAACCAACATTATAAGAGAGCTGCTTTGGCTGTTTACAAAAGTCACAATGGCACACATACACAGACACACACACACACACACACACACACACACACACACACACACACACACAGAAATAAACATGCATAACTGATCATACCCGTGTACTGCCTTTTCTAGTAACATGAAATTGATGTTTTTTTCTTTAGCGATTAAAAAGTATATGCAAAGTTACACAGCAGTGTTGTGTTCGGTATTCTCAGATCCTAAAATGTGAATAAGAGAATATGTGGTGTGGACAAAGGGAATGCCTATATATGTTTAGATTTTCTCTATTTAGAACCATTTGAAAATAAGAACATTTAGTGCACCTAAGTAGCTGGGCCTTAGTAACATACCTGTGATGCAAAATAATAAAGTAATTATTTACCTCTAATCCATACATGAATCAGTATGTAATTAAGAGTCTATACGATAGTCATATTATTTGTAAATTATTGATGCAGATTGCTTTAACATTGGTCAGATACCACATACATGTATCCATTTTTCTCACAAAGGAACCATAGAGGAGAATTGATATTTCAGTCCATCTCACCTTGATCACTGGATAAAATGAATTAACGTTGCACAAATTGCCTCCTTTGTTCATGAAAAACATTATGTGAAATGATTAATCCCAGGAAATATGGCTTAGGGTTCCAAAGAACAATTTTTGGTTTTTTATAGAAAACTCTACAATTTGTAGCACAGCATTAAAGCACCACTTTACCATAAAACAGCAAAATAATTGCTAACAGCTTGTGATGTTAATAATGAGGGAAATACCATCAACTCTAGCTGTTTTTTATTTGTAGTCATTCATTATAATGGGAAAGGTTCCCATTTCAATAATAGACATACAAAATAATTTCATGTCTCGAACAATCTGCTTAGTGTTTTTAAAAATATTTAAAACCTGTTATGCTATTCAATTATATGGTTTTATTTAATACTAAGAATTCTAATAATTCTCTAACATGTCTCTTTTTTCTTCTCTGTTGGTAACTGCTTTCACTCTGTACTGATTTTTCTTGCTTTAAATTGAGCTGATGAATATTTGGCATGCCTGGTTATGAGGAAAAGACTTCAACATAGTTTGGTGTTCTCATCAGTTTAACTAATTAACAGTAGCTCTTCCTTAAGTCCTCAATTAGAGCTGTAATCCTGTTGTTAAAGCAAAGAGGGTATTTGAAAATAATCTCTTTATTTATATATGAATGTATTTTAAGATGAAATTTTGGATAATTTTGGTATAGTTATTCTATTTTAGATATATTGATATTTAGAATAGCTAAAATATGTATACTATAAATATGAAGAGAGAATACAAATGTTTAATGGGGAAAACAACATTTATTTTAATTTTTTTTTCCGGAGCTGGGGACCGAACCCAGGGCCTTGTGCTTGCTAGGCAAGCGCTCTACCACTGAGCTAAATCCCCAACCCCAACATTTATTTTAAAAACTACATTCTTTTTGTTCCTTAAATTACTAGATGGTCCAAAGATATCCTAGAAAATTAATATGATATACATATTGTTGTGCTAAGAGACAATTACGCAATTTTAGATTACATACTTGCTCATATTTTAATAAGATATTTAAAACTTTTCCTCCAATATAATTTTTAAGTCTTTTTAAAGGGGCTTTTAGATATTTTACTGAATTTATTCAGTAATGAGTTACCTAGAAAAATTGTTATAGCTACAGCATATCAAATCAATGCCCTACTTTTGATTTAATTGTCATTTATCTCTCTCATTTCAGTAGGAAATGTGAAAAATAAACAGAATTTTCCTTCAAATTAATAGTTTATTCTATAAATCTGAAAGCTTGCTGTATTATACTCACTGATTAATGAGACTCCCTCAAATGATGCCATTTGTCATTGTAATTCTGCATTAAAGAAAAATAGAATTGGTGGTGATAGGAAATGAACTTTCATAACTTAACATAAAATTAATTTGATATTTCACCATAAAAAATGAAAATTAAACTTCTCATTTACTGGTAGAAAAAGGAAAATACTGATTGTGTTCATGAACTATTAAGAAATAAGAGGTGGTATTTTATAATGTTATTAAATTTATGCTCAGAAATTTTTGTGGAAGTGACATTGAAAGAACATTTGATTATTTATCAAATTTCCATTTTCTTTGTAACCCATTGAAAATCTTGAGAGAAGTATTCATCGTGAGCTATCTTAAAGACTTATAACTCTTTTTGGTAAAACTAAATTTATCTTTGTATAGTAATTTTAATTTTTGAAGATTATGTTGAAAAGCAATTATAATATTGCAGTAGTTGCCACACCATAGCTTTCCTTACAAAACTTACAGACGTTGTCCTCAGACCATGTATATATCGCTATGAATTTGAATCCTTGCTAAGTTGTTCTTCTCCAATGACCATGTGTTTAAGCCTTGTCTCTGACTGTGGAGAAGACCTCACCATACTTCAGTAATTTTAAGAAAGAGTTCATTGCAAGTGAGAGAAGATCCTGGAAAGAAGAAAATGCACCTTACACTGAACACTATACAAAGTTTGCTTAACTAATTAGAACTTCAATGACTGTGAAGAAATTCACTTACAGAATTTATTTATATTTTATCATGGGCTCACTTTAGACCCCTTAATAGCCATACCTTGCCTGCCTCTGTGTGTGACTTAACAGGAAATGTTGTCCAAAGAGATGTATGATAGGGAAAGGTAATAGATGACACAGAAAAAAATATTTTCCAAGCTTACAAATTTTCCATGTTAGTAACACAGGGACCCTGGTTGCAATTTCTAGAACAATTTTTTTTATCAATATCATTTTTAGGAATATACCTGATATTACATATAGAAGCAGATCTGCTGTATATTTTTGATGTTTTTTTTAATTGTAAACCACTTGGCATGAAAATGTATTAAAATAGTGTAATTTGACAAAAGCAATTAAGTGGGAGACGTGGCAGAGTATTGTAGGAAGCACAATATGAATATTTTCTGGAATCTTCAGATTCCTATACAGAAACTAGTTTACAGTTTACATTATGTTAAAAAACACAGTGAGGAAGGTATAGTGGCACATTTTCTTAATTCCAGGATTTGCAAGGTGGCATAGGCAGGTAGATCTCTGTGAGTTGGAGGCCAACCTGGTCTAAATACCAAATCTCAGAACAGCCAGGGCTATGTAGAGAAACTCTGTTTTCAAAACTAAACTAAACTAAACAAACAAATAAAAAAACATCAAAATTTCTCAAGTATTTCAAGTATTTACATCACTTGATTATGAAAAATAAATATGTTGATAAGTCTTTAAGATGCAGATTTGATTTACATAAAAATTAAAGATGAAATTAAAATAGTAATAAAAGTAAGTAAATTCCTTTATTGTATCATTTTAATGTGTCTAAAGATAAGAATTTAGAATTTTGGGGGTTGAGATTATATATGTATATATTCCTATCATCTACAAATCCTGAAACGTTAACTTCTTCATTTCCAATTAGTAACACTTTGATCTTCTCTAGTTGTCTTTTTGCTCTAGCTACAACTTCAGATACTATATTGAATAGATAGGAAAAGAATGGACAGTCTTGTGTTGCCCCTGATTTTAGTGGAATTGTTTTATGTTTCTGTCTATTTAATTTGATGTTGGCTATTGGCTTGCTGTATATCACTTTTATTATATGTAGGTGTGTGTATTAGAGCTCTCTAGAGTTCCCGAACTTATGGAATGTCTCTCTATATTCAGGGAATTTATTTTGACAACTTATAGTATGTAGTCCAACTAATCAAACAATGGGCACCTGTGGATGGGAATTCCAAGAATCAAGCAGTTGCTGAGTCCCATGAGACTAGTTGTTTGAGCTGGTCTTCTGTAGACATAGGTTCTAACAAATGTGCTGGCAAGTTAAGTGCAAGCAATCAAAAAAAGGGTCAATTGTCCTTCTTCCAATGTTCTTAATTAGACCTCCAGCAGAAGGTGTGGCCAAGATTAAAGGTGTATAACCACCATGCCTGGATCTGGGACTTGCTTTGTCCCAGGGTAACCTTGAACTCAGAGACCTTCTTGGCTCACTTTCCTAGAATTAAAGGCATGTACTGCCTTGCCTAGACCTAAGCTTTCCTTGGCCTCAGCATCTCCATACCAAAACCCAAGTCAGAAACTTGAGTCTGTAACCTTAAAATCTGGATCACAGGTGTGGCTCCCAATTCTGGATTGCAGGTCATTCCAGATGTAATCAAGTTGGTAACCATAAATAGCCATTACAGTGTGTGCCTTGTATTCCTGATCTCTCCAAGATTTAACATGAAGGTGTGTTGGATTTTTTTCAAAGCCTTTTTCAGCATTTATTGAAATGGTCATGTGATTTTTTCTTTCAGTTTGTTTATATTTATGGATTTTCATATATTGAATCATCCCTGAATCCCTTGGATGAAGTCTACTTGGTCATCATGGTGATGTTTCTGATTTACTTTTGGATTCACTTTGTGAGTATTTTATTGAGCATATTTGCACCAATATTTATAAAGAAAAAGTGGTGTGAAATTCTCCTTTGTTCTTGAATCTTTGTGGGGTTTAGGTATCAGTGTCACTGTGACCTCATAAAAGAGTTTGGCAGTGTTCCTTCTGTTTCTATTTTGTTGAAAGTCTGGTCAAATTCTACACTAAAACCACCTGGCACTGGACTTTTTTTTGGTTGTGAGATTGCTTCTGTTTCTTTAGGGGTTAAGACCATTTAAATAGTTTACCTGATCTTGATTTAACTTTGGTAAATGGTATCTGACTAGAAAATAGTCCATTTCATTAAGGTTTTCCAATTTTATGGAATACGAGCTTTTGAAGTAAGACCCCAATGATTCTAATTTTTCATTGTTGTGTCTCAAGGCTGTCAAGGATTAAGCCTATTTTCTTGCACTGAAACAAGACCAGGCGACCTCTGCTATATAGGGGCCTTGGCCCAGCCTGTATATGCTCCTGGTTGGTGTCACCGTCTCTGGGAGGTCCCTGGGGTCTGGGTTAGTTGAGATTGTCAGTCTTTCTATGGGGTCACTGTCCTTTTCAGCATCTTCAATTCTTCCCCTAATTCAAACATAGGGGTCCCACGGTTGAGTCTAAGTATCTGCTTCTGTCTCAGTCAGCTGCTAATAGGGCCTCTCAGAGGACAAAGATGACAGGCTCCAATGTGTAAGCACATCATAGCATACTAGTGTGAGGTCTTGGTGTGTGCCCATTAGATGGATCCCAAGTTGGGCCGGTCAGTCACTGGACCTCCTTTCCCTCAGTCTCTTCTCTATTTTTGTCCCTGAAGTTCTTTTAGACAAGAACAATTTGGGATCAGAAAATTTGACTGTGTATTAGTTACCCTGCCCCTCCACTTGAGGCCCTGTCTGTCTACAAGAGGTAGACTCTTCAAATGCTTCCCATTGTTGGGCATTTTAGCTAAGGTCACCCCCAATGAGTCCTGAAAGTGTCTAACCTTTTGGGTCTCTGATACTTTTTAGAGCATTTTCTACCTCCCACTCTCAAAGTTGCATATTTCCATTCATTCTCTTGTCCTTCTGGGCTTCACCCCTGTTCCCTTCCCCTATCTGATCCCGTTTCCCTTTTCCTTTCTCCCTTTACCTCCCTTGATTACATCCTTCTCCCTTCTAAGTGGAATTGAAGACTCCTTTCTTTGGCATTTCTGCTTGTTATATTTCTTATGGTCTATAGGTTTTATCCTAGATATTTTGTATTTTTTGGCTACTATCCACTTATCACTGAGTACATACCATTTCCTTTTGGGTCTGAGTTACTGGACTCAGGATTATATTTTCTAGTTCCATCTATTTGTCTGCAAAATTCATGATGTCATCATTTTTATTAGCTGAATAATATTCCATTGTGTAAATGAACAACATTTTCTGTATCCATTATTCAGGGTGAGGGCACATCTGGATTGCTTCCAGCTTCAGGCTATTACAAACAATGCTGGATGAATGTCGTGTAACATGCTTCCTTGTGTTATGGTGGGTCATCTTTTGGATATATACCCAAGAATTGTATAGCTGGGTCTTCAGATAGAACTATTTCCAATTTTCTGAGGAAACAGTCAGATTAATTTGCAGAGTACTTGGGGCAGTTTGCAATCCCAGCAGCAATGGAGGAGTGTTCTTCTTTCTCCACATGCTTACAAGCATGTACTGTCACTTGAGTTTTTGATCTTAGCCATTCTGATTGGTGTGAGGTAGAGTCTCAGGGTCATTTTGGTTTGTATTTCTCTAATGACTAAGGATTTTGAACATTTCCTTAAGTGCTTCTGTGACATTTGAGATTCTTCTGTTGTGAATTCTGTTTAGCTCTATACACCTTCTTAACTGGTTTATTTGGCATTTTGGAGGTTAACTACTTGAGTTCTTCATACATTTTAGACATTAGCCCTCTGTTGAATACAGGGTTACTGAAGAATTTTTTTCCAATCTGCAGGTTGGTAATTTGTCCTACTGACAGTCTTCTTTTTTACAGAAATATTTCAGTTTTATGAGACACCATTTATCAGTTCTTGATTTTAAAGCCTGATCTTGATCTGTTCGGGAAATTTCCCCCAGTGCAGATGACTGCTCAAGGCTCTTTTCCACTTTTTTTTTCTATTTGACTCAGTGTGTCTGGTTATATGTTATGGTTCTTGATCCACTTGGACTTGAGTTTTGTGCAAGGTGACAAATATGGATTTATTTTCATTCTTCTACATACAGACTGCCAGTTAGATCAGCACACTTTATTGAAGATGCCTTCTTTTTTCCACTGTATGTTTTTGGCTTCTTTGTCAAAGATCAAGCATCCATAGGTGTATGGGTTTACTTCACAGTCTTTGAATCTATTCCATTGATAGATCTGTCAGGAGGAAGGTGGAGCCGGGTGGCAAGGGCTGGGGGTGGAATGTGGGAGAAGGGCTGTATTTCCTGCATCAGCTGGGCTGTGAGAGTATCTCAGCTGGTGTGGCTATTTAGGCAAAATTCTCACCTGTGTCCTTGGTCACTGAGGACCTCGTGGAAAGTACACAGCTGCAGGGTTTGGGGAGGTATTGGCCAGGCTGTTGATCTGGCATGGGAGGGGAAGTAAGCCGGAAGGAAGGTCCCATCACGATTTTTTTTAAAGTACTAAAGAATCAACTTCATGGAACAAGTAAAATTATGTGCTAATGTGTAGCAAAAATTGTACAAATGTATTTGTAACATAAATAACATACAACTGTGAGGATACCATGCAAGGAAGAAAAGAAGTTTTGAATATGCAAGGTAGAAACTGCAACACTTATTAATCCCCAGTAAGAAAAAAAAAAAAAGCACGGCCAAAGACACTGTGGGAAACAGTATAATAGTTTTTAAAGAACTAAATTACCACATGGCCCAGAAATTCTTCTTTTGAGTTCATACTCCAAAAAATTTAAAGCAAGTACAAAACACAATTTTATCACAATCACCTTTGCCTGCAATTCACAATGATTAGAAAATAGAAAAACCTGAAAGTGTGGAAATAGTTGAACAGATGAATGTAGCAATGGCACACATTTAAAACTGGATGTGATTGACCAATAGGATGTAAAGTAATGGAGACACACGTTACCATTACAAAAGAAAAGTACTTGGAATTTTGATGTAATATTAGCTATATGCACAATCACAAATTTTTTAATGCTATTTGTATTAGGCTTGCTACTGCTGTGATAAAACATCATGTCAAAAAATACTAGGAGAATAAAGGATTTATCTCAGTTTAAGGTCCACATCACAATCCATCTTTGAAGGAGGTTAGAGTAGGAAATCCATGCAGGAATCTGTAGTCAAGAACTGAATCAGAATCCAGGGAAGAATGTTGCTTAATTGCTTGTTTCTCCTGATCTAATGATTTGTTCAGCTTGCCTTCTTTAGTACTCATATTAACAAGGGTTCTTCTACATCAATTATCATTAAAAAAAGTCACTTTTCCACAAGCCAATCTGTTGGGGACATTTTCACAAATGAATCAAGGTTGTCTTAAGTTGATATCAAAATAGATAGCATACTACTTATATGTAACACATAAAAATTATGATTCAAAGAAAGAGAACGTAGAATTGTAGTTATGAGTTTCTAGATAAAGTGGGGCCTGTGTTACAGTTTAATGGGTTCTAGTTGTAGTTTAAAATGATGAACTTCTAGAGACACAAAGCAATAAATGTCTTTTTTTTATTAACTTGAGTATTTCATATTTACATTTCCAGTGTTATTCCATTTCCCGATTTATGGGCTAACATCCCCCTAACCCATCCCCCTCCCCTTCTTTACATGTGTTCCCTTCCCTATACTCCCCCCATTGCCGCCCTCCCCCCAACAATCACGTTCAATGGGGGTTCAGTCTTAGCAGGACCCAAGGCTTCCCCTTACACTGCTGATCTTACTAGGATATTCATTGCTACCTATGAGGTCAGAGTCCAGGGTCAGTCCATGTATAGTCTTTAGGTAGTGGCTTAGTCCCTGGAAGCTCTGGTTGCTTGGCATTGTTGTTCATATGGGGTCTTGAGCCCCTTCAAGCTCTTCCAGTTCTTACTCTGATTCCTTCAACAGGGATCCTGTTCTCAGTTCAGTGGTTTGCTGCTGGCATTCGCCTCTGTATTTGCTATATTCTGGCTGTGTCTCTCAGGAGAGATCTACATCCGGTTCCTGTTGGCCTGCACTTCTTTGCTTCATCAAGCTTATCTAATTGGGTGGCTGTATATGTATGGGCCACATGTGGGGCAGGCTCTGAATGGGTGTTCCTTCAGTCTCTGTTTTAATCTTTGCCTCTCCCTTCCCTGCCAAGGGTATTCTTTTTCCTCATTTAAAGAAGGAGTGAAGCATTCACATTTTGATCATCTGTCTTGAGTTTCGTTTGTTCTAGGGATCTAGGGTAATTCAAGCATTTGGGCTAATAGCCACTTATCAATGAGTGCATACCATGTATGTCTTTCTGTGATTGGGTTAGCTCACTCAGGAAGATATTTTCCAGTTCCAACCATTTGCCTACGAATTTCATAAACTCGTTGTTTTTGATAGCTGAGTAATATTCCATTGTGTAGATGGACCACATTTTCTGTATCCATTCCTCTGTTGAAGGGCATCTGGGTTCTTTCCATTTTCTGGCTATTATAAATAAGGCTGCGATGAACATAGTGGAGCACGTGTCTCTTTTATATGTTGAGGCATCTTTTGGGTATATGCCCAAGAGAGGTATAGCTGGATCCTCAGGCAGTTCAATGTCCAATTTTCTGAGGAACCTCCAGACTGATTTCCAGAATGGTTTTACCAGTCTGCAATCCCACCAACAATGGAGGAGTGTTCCTCTTTCTCCACATCCTCGCCAGCATCTGCTGTCACCTGAGTTTTTGATCTTAGCCAATCGCACTGGTGTGAGGTGAAATCTCAGGGTTGTTTTGATTTGCATTTCCCTTATGACTAAAGATGTTGAACATTTCTTTAGGTGTTTCTCAGCCATTCGGCATTCCTCAGCTGTGAATTCTTTGTTTAGCTCTGAACCCCATTTTTTAATAGGGTTATTTGTCTCCCTGCGGTCTAACTTCTTGAGTTCTTTGTATATAAGCCCTCTATCTGTTGTAGGATTGGTAAAGATCTTTTCCCAATCTGTTGGTTGCCATTTTGTCCTAACCACAGTGTCCTTTGCCTTACAGAAGCTTTGCAGTTTTATGAGATCCCATTTGTCCATTCTTGATCTTAGAGCATAAGCCATTGGTGTTTTGTTCAGGAAATTTTTTCCAGTGCCGATGTGTTCGAGATGCTGCCCTAGTTTTTCTTCTATTAGTTTGAGTGTATCTGGTTTGAGGTGGAGGTCCTTGATCCACTTGGACTTAAGCTTTGTACAGGGTGATAAGCATGGATCAATCTGCATTCTTCTACATGTTGACCTCCAGTTGAACCAGCACCATTTGCTGAAAATGCTATCTTTTTTCCATTGGATGGTTTTGGCTCCTTTGTCAAAAATCAAGTGACCATAGGTGTGTGGGTTCATTTCTGCGTCTTCAATTCTGTTCCATTGGTCTATCTGTCTGTCTCTGTACCAATACCATGCAGTTTTTATCACTATTGCTCTGTAATACTGCTTGAGTTCAGGGATAGTGATTCCCCCGAAGTCCTTTTATTGTTGAGAATAGTTTTTTGCTATCCTGGGTTTTTTGTTATTCCAGATGAATTTGCAAATTGTTCTGTCTAACTCTTTGAAGAACTGGATTGGTATTTTGATGGGGATTGCATTGAATCTGTAGATCGCTTTTGGTAAAATGACCATTTTTACTATATTAATCCTGCCAATCCATGAGCATGGGAGATCTTTCCATCTTCTGAGGTCTTCTTCAATTTCTTTCTTCAGAGTCTTGAAGTTCTTATTGTACAGATCTTTTACTTGCTTGGTTAAAGTCACACTGAGGTACTTTATATTATTTGGGTCTATTATGAAGGGTGTCGTTTCCCTAATTTCTTTCTTGGCTTGTTTCTCTTTTGTATGGAGGAAGGCTACTGATTTATTTGAGTTAATGTTATACCCAGCCACTTTGCTGAAGGTGTTTATCAGCTTTAGTAGTTCTCTGGTGGAACTTTTGGGATCACTTAAATATACTATCATATCATCTGCAAATAGTGATATTTTGACTTCTTCTTTTCTGATCTGTATCCCCTTGGCCTCCTTTTATTGTCTGATTGCTCTGGCTAGAACTTCAAGAACTATATTGAATATGTAGGTAGAGAGTGGGCAGCCTTGTCTAGTCCCTGATTTTAGTGGGATTGCTTCAAGATTCTCTCCATTTAGTTTAATGTTAGCAACTGGTTTGCTGTATATGGCTTTTACTATATTTAGGTATGGGCCTTGAATTCCTATTCTTTCCAGGACTTTTATCATGAAGGGGTGTTGAATTTTGCCAAATGCTTTTTCAGCATCTAATGAAATGATCATGTGGTTTTGTTCCTTCAGTTTTTTTATATAATGGATCACGTTGATTGTTTTCCGTATATTAAACCATCCCTGCATGCCTGGGATGAAGACTACTTGATCATGGTGGATGATTGTTTTGATATGCTCTTGGATTCGGTTTGCCAGAATTTTATTGAGTATTTTCACGTCGATATTCATAAGGGAAATTGGTCTGAAGTTCTCTTTCTTTGTTGGGTCTTTGTGTGGTTTAGGTATAAGAGTAATTGTGGCTTCATAGAAGGAATTCGGTAGTGCTCCATCTGTTTCAATTTTGTGGAATAGTTTGGATAATATTGGTATGAGGTCTTCTATGAAGGTCTGATAGAATTCTGCACTATTCCCGTCTGGACCTGGGCTCTTTTTGGTTGGGAGACCTTTAATTACTGCTTGCTTCTATTTCCTTAGGAGTTATGGGGTTGTTTAACTGGTTTATCTGTTCCTGATTTAACTTCGATACCTGGTATCTGTCTAGGAAATTGTCCATTTCCTGCAGATTTTCAAGTTTTGTTGAATATACGCTTTTATAGTAAGATGTGATGATTTTTTGAATTTCCTCTGAATCTGTAGTTATGTCTCCCTTTTCATTTCTGATTTTGTTTATTTGGACACACTCTCTGTGTCCTCTCATTAGTCTGGCTAAGGGTTTATCTATCTTGTTGATTTTCTCAAAGAACCAACTTTTGATTCTGTTGATTCTTTCTATGGTCCTTTTTGAGCAATAACTGTCTTATAAACTTTTCAATGTACTAATGTCATTTCATCATAGACTTCAAAACATTTATTATAAATTTTATTTTACATGGATTTTACTACATTAAAAATAAGTCAGCATGCCTGATGTGGAGGAATATGGTTTAATGCCAGCACTCAGGAAACAGAGGCTGGTAGATCTCTTGGTGTTCTGGGTTACTCTGCTATATATAGTGAGTTCTAGGCAATCCAGGATGAAATAGTGATACTCGGCCTAAAGAAAATACATAATATTGTTATGGCTATGTCCAGTTGTCAACTTGACTACATCTTTAAGGATCTACAATCCAGAAATGGAGGGCACAGCATTGACACAGATCTTGAGTCTTAAAGACAGAGGCTTTTGACATGGAATTTCACACCCTTGTGATCTTGATTTTAAGGCATAATGGCCACAAAAGGCTTAGGACCAAGCAGGTAGAGGCAAACATAGCTCTGAGTTCAAGGCCAGTCTTGGACCTCGAAAATTCCAAGAACACTTTAGGTCCAAGTGTGGTGATACACACATTTAATCTGAACCATTCCTTCTGCTGCAGAACTACAAGGGACTTGGGAGGAAGAGAGTAGGGGAAGCAGAAAAGGAGGGAGTGCAAGATGAGGTATGGTAGGAGACAGGGATAATATACAGAGGATCAGAAAATCGAACAGAGTATGCAGCAATGGGGGGGATTGGGAACTGGGGGTAGACAACAGAAATTACCAGATGCCAGGAAATCAAGAGGCTCCTAGGCCCTAAGAGGGATGAGATTAACTGAAATGACCAACAAAGGGGAAGGAGAACCTGTAGAGACCATATCTAGAGTTTAGGTATGTCTCTCAGTTGGGGTATGGGACCACCCACATATCTCCAAATTTTAAACCCAGAATTGCTCCTGTCTAAAGGAAATACAGGGATAAAGTGTGGAACAGAGACTGAAGGACAGGCCATCCAGAGACTGCCCTACCTGCAGATCTATCCCATATACAGACACCAAACCCAGACACTATTGCAGATGCCAGGAACTGCTTGCTGACCGGAGCTTGATATAGCTGTCAGAGCCTGAGAAGTACAAAGGTGGATGCTTGCAGCCAACCATTGGACTGAACATGGGGACCCCAATGGAGGAGTTAGAGAAAAGACTCTAGGAGCCGAAGGACTTTGCAACCCCGTAAGAAGAACACAATATCAATCAACCAACCAGACCCTCCAGAGCTCCCAGTTACTAAACCAATAACCAAAGTGTACACATAGAGGGACCCATGGCTCCAGCTGCATATGTAGCAGAGGATGGCCTTATCAGGCATCTATGGGAAGAGAGGCCCTTGGTCCTATGAAGACTAGATACTCCAGAGTAGGGAAATGTTAAGGTGGTTAGGTGGGAGTGGGTGGGGGAGCATCCTCTTATAAGAGGCTGGAGGAGAGATGGGATAGGGGCTTTCTGGAGGGGAAATCAGGAAAGGGGATACTATTTGAAAAGTAAATAAAATATCCAATTCAAAAAATGACAGTGGAAAAAGGAAGGCATCTTCTTCTTTTCCTGCCTGTAATTACTTGCCTGCACATATGTTGGAAGCTACTTCTTTGGAATTACAGTTTATGACCAGGTGAATCACCTAGCCTTGTAGGACTTAGCAACTACTAGATTCTTGGACTTCCCATTCACAGCTGTCCTTTTTTTGGTTAGTTGCACTCCAGACTGTAAGTCATTCCAATTATTTTCTTTACTATATAGATAGTCCATAAGGTCTGTGACTCTAGAGAACCTAGACTAAGACAAATGACAAAAAAATTAAGAGGCTACATATAAACATAAATAAATAGTAACAAAATACTTGATATGTACAATGATAAAATGATCAATGCTCATTTATTTTGACTGAGAAAATTGCATTTTTATTTTCCTATAATGTAAACATAAATTAGTAATTTGGAAAATAAAGTCTGCATAAGATATTTTCAAAGAATCTGATCAATAATTGTTAAACTTAATTTGCTGTGTGTAAGTTATTTTGGTACCCCTTGGAGTTTGCTATCACTTTGCACTTTCACATGAAGGAAAAATAAATGATAGACTTTTGATATACTGCTTTGTGTAGAAAAAACTCTAAAGTGAATAAAAGCAATGGATTCAAATTCATAGAAAGAGGGAGACAAACTGATTAATCATAGCCTACATGGTCAGGAAATGCCTTCACTGAACATGACATCTAAGACAGTAAAAGTAGATAATATTCCATTAATCTAGTTAAATTTCATGACAGGATATTTCCCTAGATAGGAATCTAATATTAAGATTAATATCCAATTTTATATAATTGAAATATAGAAAAGAAATGCCAACAAAAGCAAAAGCTGCTAGATAGGGTAACTAATTTCTACATAAATAATGATTAAGTCACATTTTAAAATCTTAAAAGTTACATAGCAAAGAGGAGGAAATGACATTTTAAGATATTATGATGCAGTAGTAATGAGGTAGGTTTTATAGACAAGCTGGAGGGATTTCAAATTCTACTCCATAACTCATTAGCTACATAAGCTATTCAAGCTAGGCAATGACTAAATCTCAGTTCCCTCATTCAAAATGCTAAAGAATTTCCTTCATGTAAATTACTTAGAATAATATCTGATAAACAGAAAGCACTGAAGAATATCATATCATTATTTTCATTTAAGTCTTTCATTAATAAAATATAAAGTGATGTATACTACGTTAATATGAGTATATAGATCAATGATGTTTCACAAAATCAATTCCCCCCTAGTAATCAGGACATGGATCACCACACTAAATATCCATGACACTTGAAGCTTCTTTTCTTGAATCCAAAGGTCATTACTGTCTTCAATTCTAACCAATAAAGTAAAATTGATTTCTTAGAATAATGACTTTTCTGTTCTTATGTTTATACATGGCTTAAGAATCATTTTTATTAAGAGGTGCTCTGTTATAATGATGCTGCTTTAATGTAAGTATAAATGTTATCTGATTGCATTTTATTGTTTTTGTGATTGAAGTTATATAAATATTCTCATAAGTTTCTTTCAGGGAATATATTTATGCATTTTCAGGTATATAAATAGAGTGTAGCTAAAAGTTCAAATTTAAATTTTCCCATTTGCAGTAAATGAACCATCCAATAACATGACATCCTTACGAAACACTGAATTTTATCCACTTTTCGACCATGTATGTAAAATTACTGTTTCTTTGCTTCCATCTTGTTTGTTTATGCTTTTATTTTATTGTTTTTGGCATAGATTCTTGCTGTATAGCTACAACTTGATCCCTTGATCTCTCTTGTGATGATATTAAAAGCATATGCCATCTAGGCACAGTTTATACTATTGTTGCTTGATTTTCAATTTTCTTTTTATAGATGTTGAGGAGTATGTTTACCTATTTTTCATATGTATTAACATCCTATTTTTGCAAATGATTATTTCCCAGGCTTGGGCATACTCACCGAATTGTTTGTATAATGATTTTATAAATATTCTTTTGTTACTCTAATTTATATTTATTTATTTATTTATTTATTTATTGAGTATGCTTATACTGAAACAGAGTTACATCATTTTCCCTCATCCTTTCTTCTCTCCAGACCCTCATAGCTACTTTTCCATCAACATCTCCGATATGTCCTCCCCCATATCTTCTTCTTGCTTTGGTAATAATGGTACATATAAACATAAACACGCATTCAAACCCATGTATGTCATAAACAGAAATAAATAAATACAACTGAGTCCATTTTTCTTTGTATGTGTGTGTACACAAACTCATCCCTGGAATGGGTTAACTCTCATCCCAGGATTCATTATTAACCTGTAATTCTTTGTCTAGCAGTAGGAACACAGAAGCACCCTCCTGCTCCACCCTTCTATTTAACACATCTATTTGTACTGGCATTATTCTACTCTTATTCATGCAAGCCATTTCTAGGAAAGTGTCTCACAGAAGACTTAGTGGTATTCTGTCCCTTGCAAAAATCTATTTTTCAGATTTATTTCTTGAAAATATATGCAGCCAAAATAGAGCTTTTCACTCTATTGTGTTTTCAATTTCTATGCATTTCCATTAAAAATCTAGCTATATATTATTTATTCATTGCAATTAGAATATTAATGTATTTAAAATATTTTGATTTCAAAATCATAGTTGTGCATCTTTTCTCCTGTACTTTATTTTTAATTTTTACAATTAGGCTTATAATAATTTATAAAATTTAAATGTGATCTTAACTTCCTCAGATGAAGTGTTAAGATGAAAGCCATACCCAAGCTGTGTGAAACCTTGGCTTGAACTGAGGCCAGAGCATTTCCTTTTTGTTTCTAACTATCCCTAGGTCCAGGTCTAAAAGCGTCTAGCCTCCATACAATCTAATTGTCCAAGCTGACTGATTCAATCTGGCTTTTCTTTGTTTCTGACTTAATTGCTCTGCTTGGCCTTATACTAACTTTAGCAATCTCTTTTAATCTTCTGGTGCATTCTCCTTCACTTGCTCATTCTGTCTTCACCTGTAAATAGCTTCTTGTCTCTGCAACTTGCCCAGATTATAAGAATTTAGAGGAGAACAAGGACTCTATCATGAGATGTGACAGAAGTCATTCACGTTACTATATTCTAGCCATAAAGTAAAATAAATACAAAAACTGACTTCATTTTCCCCAATATCTTGAAAGCATAACTAGGCCTCAATTCTCAAATCATAGGTTGATTTGCTTAGTAGAAGAAATTTAAAGACATTCAGCTGTGGTATGGTTATATTTACTTATTCAGGTCTGAAACAAGTAAGAGTAGAAAAATATGGAAAATGTTTCTTGTTAGGAAAAGAATTGTGAGCAGATTTACAGTTATGGGTATGGGCTGTATGAACAAAATATTTATAATTAATAAAGAGATTAGTGGAATAAAAAATAGTCATGAGATAATCAGAAATGTAACATGAATTCAGAACATTGCCCATTGAAAGCTTCAGTTTATGAAAAAAGTAATTAATTTAAAATAAAATCCTAACTGATAATGTTACTGAAGAGATTTATTGATAATGTTACTGAAGAGATTTTCTGCTCAATACAACTGACCATGAATCTCTTCCTCCAGTTTCATAAGCCAAGTCAGTACAATTGTGGTGTTTGGGTAAGAGATTATACCTTGGGATGACAGTTGAACTTGATAATATTGTGCATGCTATACTGGGTTTGCAGGTCTAAAATATTCAAGGGTGATGGAATTATAAAGACTTAAAATCACAGACTATTTTTGAAGCCAAGCAATATATGCTAGTGTCAAAGTATGTTCAAAAAGATCAAGAGAGTGTGTTGAATAAATCAGGAAAAGTGTTCAATATGAACAACCCAGAGATGCCAGAAATATGGCATTTCTCAAAAGGAAAGCTGAATATATAAACTGGAGCCATCTCAAGATAAATCCTATACATGCTACGGACTGTAGGACTGGAGCTGAGAGGTTTCCAAAAACTGTTGGAAGTCAGACTATTTTATCATGAACCTTAAATGATGTATATTTGTTCTGCTGTGATTCATCACTACTTTGTAATGATGCTTCATTGGTATACCCATGATCTCCTTCCTTCAAATAGGAATGATTATTCTTTGTAAAATAAAATATCTTTACTATAATTGGACAGTGTTTGTCATAACAGCAGGATTCCTGATCAAGCAAGGACAGATATTAATTTTACATAGAACAGTTGCTGCTCAAATGGTAACTTGATAAGTGCAAAATGAAGGCAGTGAAAGACATTCACTTTATGTCATATAGAGTGCTGGAGCCTCTTTTAAGAATCATTTGTGCAATACGAGTACAGGGATGCCCAAAAAAACCATGACTGATGGAGTAGAAAACACATTGCAAGTCTGAAAATATCATGTATGGGACAGTATTGTAAGAAATATTTGTTAGCAATTGTATCATTAACAATAAGTCATGTAACTGAATTAGAGGTATCTTCTTATATACAACTTGCCTTCATAAGGGGAAATAACATGGAAAAACAATATGCATATGCAATCTTCCATTTTATCCTTCCATTTCATAGGTTAATTATATACATAAAGAATCCTTACAATCAGGAAAAGTACTATATCCAACTGAGTATCTCATCCATCTTTTGCCATTGGATTCTCTCCTACTCTTCTTTCTCTTCATCATGCCTTCCTTCCACTAGGGAAACATAGCTTTTTGATATTTGTTATAGCTTTTTAAGGGAAACAGATATTTTGTATCTTAAGCTGAATAAATATAGTTAATATTGTACATGTTTGCAATTCGTTGTGTATTTTCTCTGCCTTCTTCCTTTTCTTGTTTGTACAAAGAATGTTCTGTAATCAAGATCATTGACAAATACTGCTGTTCTGGCCAGTAGTCTTTGAGTCTCTGAAATATAACTTTATGTACTTCTCTAAAATAATGTAGAACCAAAAGCAAGAAAAATATGGCAAAAAGCTGTTTTGAAAATCCAAGCAGCAAAAAACTTTACCCTATAGTTTAACAATATGTAGACAGATGTTCAATATATTAACAGAAACAAGGAATAACAATCTATAGCTAGGGATGCATAGTGCAATGCTGTCTCCAAAACCGAATCAGAAGAATTTGCAAATACATCTAGCAGAACACGAATAGGAGCTCACAACATAAGAGGCAGTTATAAATTTGAGGGTGAATTTATAATTGGCAAAATGAGCCATGAAACATGGGTCACAGAGAAGATTTTATAGTTTTCTATTCTAATGTATATAAATTAACTGTTTTCTGAAGATTTTCAGGGTACCGATGCAAGCTCTACAATGTTAAAACTATCCCAAATAATGAAGGGAAAATGTGACAGTGGGACAAAAGGGCTCAAGAGAATTTTTAGTTAAGTAATACTCTTGTAAGACAGTTAAAGAAGTATGTGTCCAATGGCTATTTAGAAGTTTACTAGGGCCCACGAAGTTAACAGCACAAAGGCTATGACTAAAATACTCCAAACAGCTCTTGTAGTGTTCTTTTTATAGCTGTGAGACAGAATGGTTCTCAAAGTGATAAGATTATTAAATAGTAAACTTGGCTCCATGACTAAGCTAGTTATCTATGCATTGGGGGCTAGTAGTGGACCCATACTTCTCACACCAAACAAATACTGCCAGTTTAATTTTACCTCAACACAAATGTACTTCAGGACATGAATAAATCAACTTGGAAATGGTGAAATAAAAAAACACAGCTCTCATCCAAAAGGGATAAACAGATCATTTATTTTTGGAGTGATTTTGAATGACCTTGGCCTGGAAACACTGATTTAGATTAGCCCAAGTTACAACAAGGAAGGAGTTTCACGAAGTCTTCTAGTTTTACAGAACAAAAATGTCATAAGCCTAGGAAAGTTTAAAATACATTAAGGGGTATATCAAAGAGGCAGTTACAATAACATGGCTGAAGCTTTTTAATAGGTCAATTGGTGCCTGACCATATTCTTTGTAGTCTCCTAATTTAATAGCTTCTAAAAGGGTTATATCTATTAGTCATAAGATGTTAATTCCTACATGAAGTTAAACAAAGAGTAGCTATTAAGCCACAAGATGCTAATTATGATACGCAGGTGGGCAAGGAATGCCTATTCCAGATGGCTAGCATAAGCCAAGATAAGATAATAAGCCTTGGAACCTGCAACATTCCAATCCCTACACAGAACTGAAAGTCTCATTAGTGAATTAGTCTCTGCAGATGTGGCTTCATTTCAAGAGTTTCGTTCACAGTCAGACAAGGTTCTTTTCAGGAATTTTCATTCTTGGTGCTGAAGAGCAATATGTTGGGTGCTGTGTATGAATTTGATTGAGCCTATTTTAAGCAGCATGGTCTTGTATTTTTATAAACTAATTATCATACAAAATATATTAAAATATATGAAATTAGTAAAGTGGAATGAGATGTAAATATGAAAACCCAAATGTAAAATTTTTAGCAAAATTGTCTTGACCCTGTTATCACCAGGGATACTAATGTGAAAGGAAAGCAAGAGCACAACAAAAAAAATCATAATTATATAAATATAATTATATTGAATAAAAACTATTTATACATGCTTAAACAATTAACAGTGAGTAAAGATGCAAGTCTCACTATGGGAAAGAATCTAAACTCAATTGCAACAAAATGCATTAATGTTCAAAAAAAGTAGAACCTAAATAGACATTGTTTTTATGAAGGCTTACAGACAGCCAACAGTTACATAAAAATGCTTAGCATCAATAACTTCCAATATAATGTAATTCAAATTACAAAGGAATATCATGTCAAAACTGTTAAGATAGCTTTTGTAAAATGCCAGAGCAAAATATCTCTTGGCAAGGACTGAAGAAAAGAATAGGAATTATGGTAGTCAATTTAAAGGACTGCAAATTACCACAACCACTAGAAATAGAAAGCCGAAGGAAGTTTCACGAGAAAAATTAAACAAAACAAGATAAAAAATATTAAACAAAACTAGCCCATGATCCATCAATCCTACTTCTTGGTACATAGTGCAAGAAAATGAGATGAGTAGTTTGAATGGACTTCTACACTCAAAATATCAACTACTGTTACGATATGAAAACAACTTTAATATTCATCAATGAATGAATTGTTAAACAAAATGCCAAAATTACACAATAGATAAGTATATTTAAAAAGACATATCCATTAAAATAATGTGAATAAAAATGAAGAAATATTTTTATTGGACGTTTAGTGAAATGTAAGACATAGAAAGAGAAATATGCAATCTCAGTAGTGTATGAAGTCTAAAATAGTATAACTCAAAGAAAAGCATTGTGGTTACTGAAAGTTTGGGAGTGAGTTTCAGAAGATTGTTTTTTCAAAATTTTATTTTTGTACAAGGAAAAATTTGAGAGGAGTTGTATGTAATGGTAGCTATACTTAACAGCAATGTGTTATATCCTTAGGAAAACATTAAGTGATGGAACCTGTGAGATGCTTCAGCTGTTAAAAGCATGTGGAATCAAGCTTTGGACCTGAGGGTAATTCCTATAACCAGTGAGGTGGAAAGAGAAATATGACACTCTCTCAATGTATCCTCTTTCTTACACATGCATAATATCATATGTAACATACATGTACACACATATACACACATGCACACAATGTATGCACATACACATATACATCCATGCATCCACAGAAATACATTTAAAAAGTAAATGTTATAATAATAAATTATTGAAATAATTGGTTTCATTTGTTCTCAATTCAAGAATTATATGATAAATAAATGGGTATGATAGCCTGGGCTGACATCTGTGCTGTTTTGAGGTTTGTAGAACATTTATCCAGGGTTTTCTGGTTTTCAGAGTATCCACTGAAAATTCAAGTATCATTTCAATGGGCCTGCCTTTGATATGTAACTTTTTCTCCTTGAAGATTTTTATAACTGTTTCTGTGTATTTAATGTTTTGGCTATTCTGTGATGTATGGAGTTTCCTCTTTGGTCCTCTCTTTTTGGTGTTCTCTATGTCTCTTGTACCTTGGAGGGTATCTCTGTCTTTAGACTTTGGTTATTTTTTTCTAAAATTTAAATATTCATATGGTTTCTGTACTTTGACCTAGGTTTCTACTCCTTCTAAACCTATTATTGATAATTTTGGCCCTTTGTGTCTCTAATTTTACTATATTTAAACTTTTCTTTGAAAGACAATTCAAAACCTCTCTTCTATATCTTTCATTCTGTTTATCAGGTTTTGGCTTGACTCCCTGAGCTTTTCATTTTTAATTTTATTGTAATTTGTATTTTCCCTTTTTATTGAGTACTTTATGTAATTACATTTCAAATGTTATCTCCTTTTCTGGTTTCCCCAACACCAATCCACCCTCCACCTACTTCTATGAGAATGATCCCTCTCCCACACACTCACACCACACGGCATTCTCCTACATTGGGAAATCAAGCCTTCATAGGACCTAGGGCTTCTCCTCCTATTGATGCCAGACAATGCCATTTTCTGCTACATATGTGGCCAGAGTCATGGGTCCCTCCATGTATACCCTTTTGTTGGTGGTTTAGTCTCTGAGAGCTTTGGGGGGTCTGGTTGGTTGATATTGTTGTTCTTCCTATGGAGTTGCAAACTCTTTCAGCTCCCTCAATCCTTTCTCTAACTCCTCCATTGGGAAACCCATGCTCAATCCTATGGTTAGATGCAAACATCCTCATCAGTATCTGTAGGGCTCTGGCCGAGTCTTTCACAAAACATCCATATTGGGATCCTGTCAGCAAGCACTTCTTGGCAACTGCAATAGGAACTGATTTTGGTGGCTGCATATGGGATGGATCTCCGGGTAGGACAGTCTCTGGATGACCTTTCCTTCACTCTCTGCTCCAGTCTTTGTCCTTGTATTTTCTTTAGACACGAACAACTCTGGTTTAAAATTTGAGAATGGTGGGTGGCCCCTATAGGGATATGTAACCTCTGGATATGGTCTCTACAGGTTCTCCTTCCACTCTGTTGAGATTTTCAGCTAGTCTCATCCCTCTTGAGACTTGGGAGCCTCTGCTTCCCTGGCACCTGGGACTTGCTGGTGGCTACCCCCCAGTTCCCCATCCTCAACTGGTACACACCTCTGTTCAAATTCCTGACCCTCGGTATATCATCCCTGTTTCCTCTCATACATGATCCTGCTACCAAGTCCCTCCCAACCTCTACCTAAGAAGGACTCATGAATCCACATTTTGGTCTTCCTTCTTCTAGAGCTTCATATGGTCTGTGAATTGTATCTTGGATATTCCGAGCATTTGGGCTAATATCCACTTAACAATGAGTGCATACCATGTTCTTTTGTTCTTTTGTGATTGGGTTACCTCATGCAAACTGGTATTTTCTAGTTCCATTCATTTGCCTAAGAATTTCATGAAGTCTGTTTTTAATAGCTGAGTAGTAATCCATTGTGTAAATGTAACATATTTTCTGTATCCATTACTCTGTTGAAGGGCATCTGGGTTCTTTCCAGCTTCTGGCTATTATAAATGAGGCTGCTATGAACATAGTAGAGCATGTATCCTTGTTATATGTTGGAGGATCTTTTTGGTTTATGTCCAAGAGAGGTATAGATGGGTCCTCAGGTAGTTCAATGTCCAATTTTCTGAGGAACCTCCAGACTGATTTCCAGAATGGTTGTACCAGTCTGCAATCCCACCAACAATGGAGGAGTGTTCCTCTTTCTCCACATCCTCACCAGCATCTGCTGTCACCTGAGTTTTTGATCTTAGACATTCTGACTGGTGTGAGGTGGAATCTCAGTGTTGTTTTGATTAGCATTTCCCTGATGACTAAGGATGTTGAACATTTCTTTAGGTCCTTCTCTGCCATTTGATATTCCTCAGTTGAGAGTACTTTGTTTAGCTCTATACCCCATTTTAATAGGATTCACTCTTTTATCTCTTGTATTCTGTTAATGATGCTTTCATCTTTGACTCCTGATATCTATCCTAGGTTTTCTGTCTCCAGGGTTGTCTTCTTTGGGATTGTTTATTGCCTCTATTTCCATTTTTAGATCCTGGATGGTTTTTTCAATTCCTTTACCTGTTTGGCTATTTGTTCCTATAATTATTTAAGGAGCCTGTGACCTGGGCATCTGTCTTTCTGATGGGCATTCATTTGCTGATATAAGAATCTACTTCTTCAGCATTACAATGTAGACTAAAGACAGGTTGAAACATCCAGCCTTATAAACTGCACAACTATTAGATTCTTGGCCTTTATGTCAGGTATCATTCTATGTCAAACTAGCAGGATGACAGGCTGTAAGCCACTCTAATGAATTCCTTTTTATTCAAGAATTATTCCATTAAATTTACCCCTCTAGGCAACACTGACAACCAATGCTGTAATATACATGCTATGGATATCAACCTATTAGGCAAGGTGTACTCATTGATAAAGCAGTGGTAAGTCTGATTGGGGGGGTGTAATAATTTGAAAAAAAAAAAAGTCCTGAACAGCCTCAGATATTGGAATTTTGTTCCCAGCTTGTAGTGCTGATTAGGGAGGTGGTGCAGACTTTCTGGATGCCACTAGGAACCGGATTTAGGGGTTTGTAATTTCACCATGTATCTAGTTCACTCTCTTTGCTTTCTGTATATGGTTAGAAATATGATCTCCTAGCTTGTTGTTGTGGCCACCTGCTGCAATGTTTTCCTACCATTATAGACTCTACTTGTAGAACCATACACCGAAATGAAGTCCTCCATAAGTTTTTCTGGCCATAGTGTTTTATCACAGCAACAAAAAAGTAATTAATGTAAGTGGTGACTATCTGCTCCCTTGATTAGATTTGGGGCCTACTCCACAGGAAAGATTTGATCCTTGGTACAGTAAACTTGGCCCAAATCTCACAAATGGAGGTATCATATCATCCATATCAGCTAGCTCTTCCCCATTCAAAACTCATGAATCATTAAGGAAGACTGGGTGAAAAGAAAATAAGATCTTGAGAATAGGGACGAGAGCTATGAAATTTTGTCTACTTAGACACGACATGACAGATGTATACATCCATTCACAGCATAAAGATCGTGGCAATAAAAGTTCTGGCATAAACCACTGAACTGAGAATAGGACCCCCGTTGAAGGAATCAGAGAAAGAACTGGAAGAGCTTGAAGGGGCTCGAGACCCCTTATGAACAACAATGCCAAGCAACCAGAGATTCCAGGGACTAAGCCACTACCTAAAGACTATACATGGACTGACCCTGGACTCTGACCTCATAGGTAGCAATGAATATCCTATAGGATCACCAGCGGAAGGGGAAGCCCTTGGTCCTGCTAATACTGAACCCCCAGTGAACATGATTATTGGGAGGAGGGTGGCAATGGGGGGAGGATGGGGAGGGGAACACCCATAAAGAAGAGGAGGGGGAGGGATTGGGGGATGTTTGCCCGGAAACCGGGAAAGGGAATAACAATCGAAATGTAAATAAGAAATACTCGAGTTAATAATAATAAAAAAAAAGTTCTGGCATGGATGGTAGAGAATTAAAGAGGTCCCATTACAAGCAAAGTAACTATTGGCAATTTATAGCTACAGAAGAAATGAATTTCACTCATCTTTGTGGATACAACACTTTTAGATTATCCATGCTTTACTGGATGGCTCTATGACTCTTTGCATATGGTCATGGGGACCTATTAATAATAATATCTTCAGACTTGTCTTTTCCCGTTTATATTAGTAACTATTTCTGAAGATTTAACAAAGTAATTAAAATTTATTTTAAGAAGTTTCTAGAACATTTGACATTTTTTATTCATTTTTTTCAAATCATAATGCCAAATGAAAAGACCTTAATAACTTGGTAGAACTAGTTATAATTTTATAAAATAACATGAAATGAATAATTTTTTTCAGGAAAAACATGAATCTTGTTTAAGAGACTTCTACTTCCTTAGATAAATGCTGTGTGTAACTTCATTTCAGTTTTTCAAGTTTTCAGCTCCCAAAATGACTCAGTTGGTGTTTGCCAGAGTAGATGTGAGGGATGAATGTATGGAGGAAAGGTTGGAGGAGGACTGGGTGTTGAAAGGATCCAGACACATTTTATGCATGATTGAATAGTAAATAAAATCCTTAAAAACAGTAAAATTGGAAATTTTCATTCTTGCATTAGCTTTATGAATATGTTACTGCTATACATTTTGCTCTAGTTGTTCTCTGGCTGTTTTATTCTCTGCCACACTGATTCCTGAGCAGAAGGTTTTAAACTCCATCCCCAATTACAAAATATCATCTTCTAATATAACCACATATTTTGTCATGTTTGTCATCAGCAGAAATTTAAGAATTGTGAAGATTATCTATACCCTGAATGAACCAAATGGGACAATTAGCTGACCTTAGAAAATACTGCCTTATGTTCCTCTTGTGCAATCTGTCCACTAACAGATGCAAATGTATCCCTTTAAGCTGTAAAGGAAGCTAAAGGGAGGAGAGCAAAAACCAGGAGAACAGTGAGGCCATTTAACAGAAGAGGAGGAAACTCCAAGTGGACATGCTAAAGGGAAAACACAAACACTGTGGCATTTAAACAACTTGAAAGGGATTTTACACTCAAATCAGCATAATGCCTCTTAGCAAAATACTGCCTGATGTTTTAAATGAACTCTAATCCTAGCACATAGATAATCACTGCCAATGGTTCTTAAAAGTAGATATATGAGTAAAAGACGGGAACAAGTAAACATGTGGTTTTTTTTTAAAGTTAATAAATGTAAGCATAATAATTCACATTTTTATATTAATGTTTATTTTACTTAAAAATTGAAAACAATATTGGAAAAATAACAGAATTTCCAAGGTAAGGTTAAAAAAATGGCTATGGCACATGTATAATAAACATAAACAAACATACTTTAGAATTATAGAAACATTCACATACACAAAAATACACACAAACCCAGTGGTTCACTCCAAGGCTAAATTCCTGTATGTGACTTTTAAACAAGGTAGTCTAACACGGAGAAAAAATATCTATAATGATAGAATAGTACTGACGAGTGAGTAAGATCACTGTAAAACATTCATACCATTGCTACTGTGAAAAACTAGTAGTTAATTGCATTAAAACTTTTCTTTTTTTTTTTTTATTAACTTGAGTATTTCTTATATACATTTCGAGTGTTATTCCCTTTCCCGGTTTCCGGGCAAACATCCCCCTCCCCCCTCCCCTTCCTTATGGGTGTTCCCCTCCCAACCCTCCCCCCATTGCCGCCCTCCAACTTTTCTTAACTACTTAACCTTAATGAATTACAGAGGCATAAAAAAGACAACTAAAATTGTTTTCGGATAAACAATGGTTTCCACGATGTTTCTTAACATTTTTTGAAGAATATAAATGCTATAAATTTTCTCTTTAGAAGGATATTAATAAAAACATATATATGTAACTTTAAAGTAGTATGGACAAACAAATTATACCCTGAATTGGAAACATAAAACTTAGATGGTGATACATTTGGTTATGTTTTTTAAACTAAAACATTTCAGAAAGATAGGTAATAGAAGCATAGCAACAACTAGGAAGGTGAATAAATACAATATTCTGGGACAAATATGTAAACAGAGAATAGTTACAAAAAAGGCTTACCCATTGCTATTATGTGGACAATTTTAGATTAGATTGTATAAAAGGATTGAAGAAAAAATTAAAAAGCACAGTGTGTAACAATTATAGTATACACTCCCAAAGGAAAAAAAAAAGATTGCTAGTTCTAAATCTTCACAGGCTACTAAAACAGCTTTTAAGTGTTTATCTTACATCTATGTTTTAATTTCAAATATTAATATAACTATTATTTTAAGTCTGCTATTGGATGCATCAGCTAAATTCCAATTATACCATAAGTATTTAAATTAAATAAGTTTATCTGATGATACTATACAGAGTAATAGGACATATAAAATAAAGGTTTAAAGTTTTGAAAAGGTAGACATTATAGGCACTGAATATGATCAAATGAATACTTTTACCTTAACTCATATTCCAAAGGCTTTTCTACATTTCTGAGCAAGAGATAATATTCTCAGTGTTGCTCAAATGATGTAGCATACACTGCCTACAAATTTTCAGCAACCTTTCCCCATTTATTTTATTACTGTAGATTTATCTATTGGAGTAATCTGATTGGCTTTGGCAGGACTGAGAGTACTTAGAGATGATGGTAAAACTGCATAGTCAAGGTTGTCAACAACACTTAAGCAATAAAGTTCTGTGACTAGAACTTGGCCTGTGATGAAATATGAACCCAACTGTGTAGCAGACTTGGGGCTATTATATTACTGTTTTAGTCATTTCATGCAGATTAGGCTATAAGCAACGATTATCTGCACCTTGATCCTTGTTCCTCAATGTAACATTCAGAGCAATCTTTAAATTTACTTTTATTTAAAATTTTCAAATAAGCATAGTGTATATTTATCACACATAATCATGATGTTTTAATGTATTTAGACAGCCAAATTAAGTTAAAATAAATTGAAAATAATAATTTTTTAGGGTGGAAAAAAGGTTTTAATTTACTTTTAGTGACTTTTGAGTATTATTATATACTGTCATGAACTATAATAGCTTCATTATAATAAATGTTTTGTAGTTACTTTTTTAAAGTAAAATTTTGTATCCATTGAGCTGATTCTCATGTTTTCTAAATGCCTATCCCTAGTAATCACCATTTATGCTCTAGTTCTACTATTCTAACATTTCAAATTCAACATAAAACTAGACATTGCAGAATTTGTCTTTTTCCACTTAATATCTTATCCCACAAATACATCTATGTTGCTGAAAATAAACTTCTTTAAAAGGTTAAACATTCTTTTTCTGAACTCTATGTGCATCACATTTTCTTCCATTTTCTCCTTTCTTTTTTTCTTTCTTTTATGATAAAGCTTCTGGTTTATTTAAGAACTTTTCAAATGTGTGCAGTTCCAAGTAGAAAAATATAAACAAAGTAAATCTTATAAACACAAATATTTGTAAGAATGGTGGATCATGTCATGCTGAAGATGAGTGTCTACTTGGCACAGGGAATCCAGAGTTCATCACCCTCTACATGGAATGAGTGTTCCACACACATTATGTGAGAAACAAATGTCAGAATCTTACTATCTATTAACATCCTGAAAAACACTGGCAGAAGTCAGGCTGTAGCAACAGCTGCCCACAGGAGACATTGCAGTCACCATTCAAGGCTGGGAGCCCAATTACCCACCTCAACATCACATTGTTCTTCTGGTTTCTGGAATTGATTGAGTCCCTCAGATCCCTGTACACAAATCCTGTGGGGGAGAGAGCTGGATCCTCAGTTCAGACAATCCTGAGAACTCAGGGGAGACCTCCACTCCTGTTCGCAACCCTGGCACCAGAAAAACCTGCCTAGTGCCCTCTGGATATGGGAACCTAGGAGCAGTCAGCGGCAGGATGCTTCCTGTTTCTACCTGCATGGAGAGCCAAAAGCCAGTTGCCAGGAGTGCCCACAACACCTAAGAGCAGAGGTAAGACCAACTATTCCTCTCCAAGTGAACCACCTAGAGGCTACAGGACACATAAACCCAGGAACAATTCTCTGTTCCCAGATCTGGCTGAAAGAAAATAGGTCTACACGTGTGATGACACACAGGCTTACAGGCAGGTCAAGCCACTGTCAGAGACAGCAAGACAAGCTAATACCAGAGACAACCTGATGGCGAGAGGCAAACACAGGAACCTAAGCCACAGAAACCAAGTATACTTGGCATCATCAGACACGAGTTCTCCCAGCAAACCAAATACTTGACATCCCAACACACCAGAAAGGCAAGATTTGGATTTAAAATCAAATTCATGATGATGATAGAGGACTTTGAGAAGGACATAAATAACTCCCTGAACAAAGTACAGGACAACAGAGGTAAACAAGTAGAAACCCTTAAAGAGGAAACAAAAAATTCCTTAAAGAATTTCAAGAAAACACAACAAAACAGGTGAAGGAATTAAACAAAATCATCCAGGATTTAAAAATGGAAATGGAAACAACAAAGGAAGCACAAGGGGAGACAACCCTGGAGATAGAAAACCTAGGAAAGATATCAGAAGTCTTAAATGCAAGCATCACCAACACAATACAAGAGATAGAATAGAGAATCTCAGGGGCAGAAGATACCATAGAAAACAATGACACAACCTTCAAAGATAATGTAAAATGCAAAAAGCTCCTAACCAAAAACATCCAGGAAATCCAGGACACAATGAGAAGATCAAACCTAAGGATAATAGGTATAGAAGAGAGCAAAGACTCCCAAATTAAAGGACCAGGAAATATCTTCAACAAAATTATAGAAGAAAACTTCTCTAACCTAAAGAAAGAGATTCCCATAAGCATACAAGAAGCCTACAGAACTCCAAATAGATTGGACCAGAAAAGTCCCTCCTGTCACATAATAGTCAAAACATCAAATGCACAAAACAAAAAAAAAATATTAAAACCAGTAAGGGAAAAAGGTCAAGTAAAATATAAAGGCAGACCTATCAGAATTACACCAGACTTCTCAACAAAGACTATGAAAGCCAGAAGATCCTGGGTAGATGTCATACAAACCCTAAGAGAACACAAATGGCAGCCCAGACTACTATATCCAGCAAAGCTCTCAATTAACATAGAGGGAGAAACCAAGATATTCCATGAAAAATCCAAATTTACACAATATCTTTCCACAAATGCAGCCCTACAAAGGACAATAGATGGAACACTCCTACACAAGGAGGGAAACTACACCTTAGAAAATGCAAGAACTTAATGTTTTTGGAAAACAAACAAACAAACAAACAAAAAAAAACAAAAAAAGAAGAGAGCCACATAAAAATAATTCCACCTTTAACAACAAAAATAAAAAAATATATTCTTTAATATCTCTTAATAACAATGGACTCAATTCCCTAATAAAAAGGCATAGACTAACAGACTGGATACAGGAAGCACACCTCAGAGACAAAGATAGATACTATCTTAGAGTAACAGACTAGAAAATAATTTTCCATGCAAATGGTCCCAAGAAACAAGCTTGAGTAGCCATTCTAATATCCAATAGAATCTACTTTCAACCAAAAGTTATCAACAAAGATAAGGAAGGACACTTCGTATTCATCAAAGAAAAAATCCAGCAAAATTAACTCTGAATTCTGAATATGTATGCTCCAAATGCAATGGCACCTACATTCATAAAAGAAAACTTACTAAAGCTGAAAGCACACATTACACCTCACACAATAATTATGAGAGACTTCAACACCCCACTCTCAGCAATAGATAGATCATGGAAACAGAAATTAAGCAGAGAGAGAGAGAGAGAGAGAGAGAGAGAGAGAGAGAGAGAGAGAGAGAGAGAGAGAGAAACTAGCAGATGTTATGAACCAAATGGATTTAATAGATATCTGTAGAACATTCCGTCCTAAAACAAAAGGATACACCTTTTTCTCAACACCTCATGGTACCTTCTCCAAAATTGACCATATAATTGGTCATAAAGTAGGCCTAAACAGATACATGAAGGTTGAAATAATCCCATGTATCTTAGATGATCACCACAGATTAAGGCTGGTCTTCAATAACAAGATTTCCTCGGGTTGGGAATGTGGGCAGAGGGTAGTCTCCTCTGAGTTCTCAGGAGTGTCTGCACTTCTGAATGTCCAGCTCTCTCCCCCATGGGATTTGGGTACAGAGAGCTGTGTGGAGAAGATTTCAAAAGTCAGGTGGAGTGTGTGTCTGTAGCAAAAGTATATTTGCTGGATATAGCAGAAGAGTGGGATATGTGACTTTAAAGTTTCTTGGATTGTATATACAAGATTTGGACAAGAAGGGAGAGCCATAATGGTGGAGGAGTTTATGGAGTTCCACTCTTAGTTGAGGAGTTCTTGGGAACTGATAGATAGATGCTGGCAGATAAAGAATCAATATTCTGCCATGTGACCTCTAATTCAGAAAGCAGCCAAATTTCCTTTTTTTCTATTCTTCTCTAGCTCCCTCCTGGTAGCTATTAATATCTTTAGTTTGACTGCTCTACCTCTTTCCCCTCTTAAACTCCAATAAAACTGACCTTGATTTTTCTTCCAAGTCTGTTTCTCATTGGGCTTATCTTCTAAACTAATCCACAAAAGGGACCCTCCATTCTCCTCTAATAATATGGTTGTTCCATGTATTGACTTTTCAACATCCTACATTCTGATATACATACATATATATACATATATATGTATATGTATATGTATATATATATATATATATATGGTAAACTAATTGGTATTCCCATCTACTATGCATATTTCCTTTTCCATCACAACTTAATACTATTACAGTTTTTATTCCTTTATTTTCTTTGATAGGCACATTCTGATGGGGAGATATTGAATATTAATGTGACTTTAGATATCACTTCCCAGTATTAAACATTTCAAAATATTCAAAATATTTTTCCATATATTTATTGGCCATTTGTATTTTCTGTGAGAGTTATCTGCTTAACTCATTTGTCAGTTTATCATGTTATTTGTTGTTTTGGTCATTATTTTTAAGTTATTTTGACACTCGATTATCCCATATTATTATAAATATTGAAACACATTTTAGAGTTATCACTGCCAAAACAGATACATAGAGGTTTGACTAAGAATGCTTTCTCCATAGGCTTAGGTATTAGAACATTTGGTCCCCAGCTAGTGGTACTGTCTGGGTAAGTGGTGTGGTCGTGCTAGAAAAAATACATCATTAGCAGCAGGCTTTTGGAGTTCATAGACTGATTCCACCTTCAGTTCAATCGTTCTTCTTCATAGTTACACTTAGAGATGCAGTATTTCATCTTCCTGCCTATTCCTTGTAGCTATGCCTTCTACATCATTATGGATTTGTATTCTTCTGGAACCATAAAATTCATTAAACTCTTTCTTCTATAGTTTCTTTTATCTATGGTATTAATCACAGCAACATATGACAGTGTGGTTCCTTCACACTAAGGAACTGTCAGAAAAAGGACTGAAAGAGCTTGAAGGGTCTTGAGACCCCATATGAACAACAATGCCAAACAACCAGAGCTTCCAAGGACTAAGTCACTACCCAAAGACTATACATGGACTGACCCTGGGCTCCAATCCATAGGTAGCAATGAATAGCCTAGTAAGAGCACCAGTGGAAGGGGAAGCCCTTGGTCCTGCCAAGACTGAACCCTCAGTGAAGGTGATTGTTGGGGGGAGGGCGGTAATTGGGAGAGGAGGGGGAGGGGAACACCCATAGAGAAGGGGAGGGGGAGGGGTTAGGGGGATGTTAGCCAGGAAACTGGGAAAGGGAATAACAATCGAAATGTAAATAAGAGACACTCAAGTTAATAAAGATGAAAAAAAAAAGACAGAAATACCAATGAGGTAAAAGTTTCTGAAACTCTCTGAGTAAAACTTAGTGCAGATTTTCATTGCTAAAGTTGGTTTGCTTTCTTGACCTGTAAATAGAGTCTTCTGGCTTTCATAATATCTAGTATTGTCCTTCCCAATCTTGCTTTTACTTGTAATTCAGTAAAATTGTCCATGCATTTTCTTTAGAGTTCATTTTGAAATTCTTTTATCTTCAAGATTAAGAATCTGCAAAAGGTATCCTTTGTTCTCTGAAATATTCTTAGATGTATACCTAAGAAAATGTTTTTTTACCATTCTGAAACTTCTCGAACTTCTCTGTTGATTCAGGTAATTTTTTTCCTCAGTACAGACAGACACACACACACACACACACACACACACACACACACACACACATACACATATGAATATATATATATATACATATACATATATATGTATATATATATGTGTATATATACATATATGTGTGTATGTATAATAGATTTTTAAAAATTCTTTACATATTTAAACTATTAACAACCCCATTAATTTATACTGCATTGATCAAGTTTCTCTGAAGGAATACAACTTATAGAATGAATAAGAGCAAAAACATGTTCTTTAAAATTAGGACAGAAAGAGTCATATCATTTACAAACCTTGTTTCTGCAAGTGGTCTTGTGGCCTTAGGTGATATTTATAAATATCTTCCTGTACTACCTATACTATATTTATTTCACCTTTCCCAAGCAAATCAGCAACTCTTCGATAATTTCCTGGACTATGACACATATTTTCATCAGTGAAGTTTAGGGGATTTGGCATCCTACCAGGATTAAGTTGTTGAAGTTTCCCACTTACCTAAACCACAGGAAATCATAATACCAGGAGACACCTTAAGTAATGTCCCATATTCCAGACATAATCTATATTACCCCATTGTGGACAAGCCTTCCAATTTGTCCATGACTTTGTGGATAACTTGACCCCTCCACCATGGTTATTCCTTTCTTGATTTGTTGATTTAAGAGCATCAGAAACTCAAAGTGGCCAAGTTAAGTCTTAGCCTTTAGTTAATAAGAATATTTGCAGAAGTATATCTTATTCTGGGACCTATAGATCTAAGTCAGGAGAGCATCTTTTTTTTTTCTTTTCTTTTTTTTCGGAGCTGGGGACCGAACCCAGGCCTTGCCCTTGCTAGGCAAGCACTCTACCACTGAGCTAAATCCCCAACCCCCGTCAGGAGAGCATCTTGTTGTGGGAACATATAGCAAATATTTTTCCTGGTGGGTCACTTAGGGTAAACTTGAGTAGACTCATATCCATTTCCTTCCCTTATTTCCTGGTGCTACATATACCTGCTGTAGGAAAAAGAGTACCATATATTGGATACATATTTAAGAACATTTCACTGTACATGCTGAGATAGTGATCATCTAAGTAACTGTGAAGCTCATCATATGGAATGGACAAAGAACTTAATATCTAGGAAACACACAAGACAAAGAAACAGAGGACATGTAAGTACCAGCTTTATTAAAGCTAGCAAGGAGCTAGCTCTCTTAAGGATAAAACCCAGAATGAAGAGTCTATTAATCAAACTTTGGGCTGGATTATTTTTTGGTTATTTTATTTATTTACATTTCAAATGTTTTTGCCCTTCCTTGTTTCCCCTCCAAAAAAACCAGTACCCCCTGCTTCTATGAGGGTGCTCCCCCATTCCCCTCAAGCTTTCATAGGACCAAGGACCTCCCCTCTCATTGATGCTAGATAAGGCTATCCTCTGCTACATATGCAGCTGGAAACATGGGTCCCTCCTTGTGTATTCTTTGGTTGGTGTTTTGGTCCCTGGGAGCTCTTGGAGATCTGGTTGGCTGATATTGTTACAAACCCCTTCGACTCATTCAATCCTTCCCCTAACTTCTCCATTGAGGTCCCTGTGCTCAGTCCAATGCGTAGCTATGAGCATTCAAATCTGTATTAGTCAGGCTCTGGCAGAACCTCTCAGGAGACATCCATATCAGGCTCTTGTCAGCAATCACTTCTTGGTATCAGCAATAGTGACTGGGTTTGGCAGCTGCATATGTAATAGATCCCCAGGTGGGACAGTCTCTGGATGGACTTTGCTTCAGTCTCTGCTCCACATTTTGTCCCTATATTTCCTTTAGACAAGAGCAATAATGGGTTAAAGTTTTGAGATGGGGGTGGCCCCATCCCTCAACTGGGGGCTGTACCTAACCTCTGGATATGATCTCTACAGCTCCTTTCTCCCCCTTTGTTTGGTATTTTAAAGAATGTCATTTCTGTTGGATCATGGGAGCCTCTTGATTTCCTGGCATTTGAGACTTCATGTTGGTAACCTCCTGTTCCCCATCCTCTATTGCTATTCAACTCTGTTCAATTTCCTGACCTGTACATTTCCCCCATCTCCTCCTATATCTGATCCTGCCCTCTTTTATCCCTCTCCCCATCATTTCCTTCTCTCACTTCCCTCCCATCCTCTACCTCCTGTCATTATTTTCTTCTCCCTTCCAAGTAGGACTGAAGCAATTCACACTTGGGTCTTCCTTCTTCTTGAGTTTCATATGGTCTGTAAGTTGTATCATGGATATTCTAAGCTTAGTCCCTATGCTTTTTTCCCTATTAGTCCTCTATAGACAATTGTCCTGTATGTAATGTTGTCTACCCATAGACTGCATTATAGGAACTAGAATCTACCATTGTAGGTCCATCCCCTACTCTTGTTTTCCCTTCTTACTTTCCTGTCTTTCCTTTTCTTTACTTTTCTCACTTTCCTGTCTCAGAGGTTAACACTGATTGTTCTTGATGATGGAGCAATGACCAGTCTAGTGCTCAAGAGCCATTGACCCAGGAGAGATCACCTGTCCAAGGAAGAGTTCTGAGGTCAATTCATTGGCCTGTAATAATATTCTACTGTACGCTGTATCAGGAGCTCTATCTATATGTGACATCATTGATGGGTTAGCCTACCATCCATTTACAGCCATAATACTATTGTTTAAAGCAGTCTTCCAGCTGAGGAGACCTTAGTACTAGCTTGGGGTCATTACTTTTCTTTTCAGGATAGTATGAGTTTAGAATCAAAGGTGTTGAAAAAATGGAGATGTCATTGTTAGATACCAGGATAATAATAAGAAAATAGCATAAAGTAACATGGTCAGTTCAGATTTTTAAAACATAATGTCTCATAGTAGCATTTGGTTGAACAAAGTCTAGTCAAAAGGAAATGGTAAGAACAACCATAACAAAATGCTACTAATCTAGGACTTAGATGGCTTTTCATAAATATTGATGCAGTCTTCCATTGCTTCATGGAGTAAAAATGTGCCTTTTCTTTTTTTTTTTTTTTTTTTTTTTTTCGGTTCTTTTTTTCGGGACCGAACCCAGGGCCTTGTGCTTCCTAGGCAAGCGCTCTACCACTGAGCTAAATCCCCAACCCCGTGCCTTTTCTTTTTTACAATGCATTGAGTTTATTTTTTTATCAAAATGAAATATTGAATAATGGAATGAGAACATGGATTTGTCATTTCAAGTAGTCATCATTCCTTTATCTGGAACTTTTTAAATTGGATATATTTCTTTATTTCCATTTCAAATTGTTAGTCCCTTTCCCAGTCTCCTGTCCAGATGCCCCCTATCCCCTCCCCCTCCCCCATATGGGTGTTCCCCCCATCCATTCCCCCTTACTGCCCCCAACATTCCCCTGCACTAGGGGTACAACCTTTGCAGAACCAAGGACTTCCCTTTCCACTGGTACCCAACAGGGCTATTCTCTGCTACATATGCAGTTGGAACCCTGGGTGAGTCCATGTATGGACTTTAGAGAAAGAGTCACAGGGTTCTCCACAGGTACGAACTAAAAGCATAGAGTCTCCTGTGTCATATGGACCAAGTTGTGGAGCAGGTGCATAGCAGTCTATATCTGATGAAGAACCCTTTCCTTTCCAAGTATAGGAGGAAGACAGGTCAGGAAGGTGGGAAGGTGTGGGTGGTTGGGTGGGAGAAAGGGTATAACATTTGAAATGTAAATAAAAAATCCAGTAAAAAATAAAGAAAAAAATCCAGGACACAATGAAAAGACTGAACCTAAGAATAATAGGTATAGAAGAGAGTGAAGATTCCTAATTCAATGGACCAGCTAACATCTTCAACAAAATTATAGAAGAAAACTTCCCTAACCTAAAGAAAGAGATGCCCATAAACATACAAGAAGCCTACAGAACACCAAAGAGATGTTTCCAGAAAAGAAATTCCTCTCATGATGTAAGGGAGACCCATCAGAATCATACCAGTCTTCTCAACAGAGACTATAAAAGACAGAAGATCTTGGGCAGATATCATACAGAACATAAGAGAATAAAAATGCTAACCCAGGCTATTATATCCAGCAAAACTCTTAATTACCATAGAGGGAGAAATCAAGATATTACATGACAAAACCAAATTTAAATGTCTTTCTACAAATCCAGACCTACAGAGGATAATAGAAGGAAAGCTCCAACTGAAGGATGGAAAATACATGCAAGAGAAAGCAAGGAACTAATCTTTTCACAACAAACCCAAAGGAAGAGAACCACACAAGAATAATTCAATCTCTAACAACAAAAATAACAGGAAGCAACAAACATTGGTCCTTAATATCTCTGAAAATCAGTGGACTAGGTTCCTCAATAAAAAGACATAGACTAGCACACTGGATATGACTCAAAACAGTATCCAGAATGTTTCTGGATACAGGAAACACATCTCAGTGACAAAGACAGACATCACCTCAAAGTAAAAGGCTGGAAAATTTTTTCCAGACAAATGGTGCCAAGAAACAAGATGAAATAGCAATTCTAGTATTGAATAAAATGGACATTCATTCAAAAGTTATCAAGAAAGATGGATGGAGAAAGACACTATATACTCATAAAAAGAAAAATCCACCAAGAGAAACTCTCAATTCTGAACATGTATACTCCAAATGCAAGGTCACCCATATATGTAGAATAATTACAGAAGCTTAAAGAACACATTGATTCTCACACAATAATAGGAGAAGATTTTAACACCCCACAATCACCAATGGACAGATCATGGGAACAGAAACTAAATAGAAATACAGTGAAACTAACAAACTAACAGAAGTTATGAACCAAATGGATTTAACATACATCTACAGAGCATTTCATTCTAAAACAATTTCATTCAGCAACTCACAGTATCTTCTCCAAATTGACCATATAATAAGACACAAAACCAACCTCAACCTCAAGAAAATTGAAATATTCTCATGCATCCTTTCTAACTGGCCTATTACGGAAAGAAAGGAGGGTTTAACTGTTGCATTGCTAGGCCCTTTCACACATTCTGGACTGAGGAAACCTGCCCCCTAAAATTAGCAATGTGAAAATTCCTGGTTATTAATTTCACATTAGTCTTCTCTCTAACAGGAAAAATGCACTTAGACACCTCTGCTCACTCTAAGGTCTGTGTATTATAGTGTAAAAGGGTTTGTTCATATGGTTCTCTGGTATTGCAATCAGCAGGTTTCAGAAATTAATCACTGACAATTGACCCCATGTAGATTTCATAGAGTTTATTTCTGAAGAGATTTAACTTTCTTAATTTACCCTGCTAGTCAGTCTCTTCTAATTAGTGATGGTAATTTTGTCAACCCCAGTCTTTCCCTTGGCTTCTATCTACCTTTGCCTCCTCAAAATGAAAGTTATCATTAACAAGTACTGAGTGTGCAAAAGCTCTTTTAAGCAAGTTACATTGTTGGATGACAAAAGACTTGTGAACAAGCTAAAATTATCCATTTGACCTAAGGTAAGTATCCCATAGGGATGTTATCTTATTCCTATCCAGTTGAAACCTCTTTCAAATGCTAGAATGAAGGACATTTTATGGGGGTGACCTGGGAAGCTACTCTGTGCCTTGAGAAAAACAAATCTTTAAATTCTTTTCACATACTCTGCATCTCTCATCCTTCTACTATATGTTCTGTAACTATGAAAGAAAGAGTTACTCTTATTTTAACCTAAACATTGAACAATGATTAAATATCTTCTCTGTCTTCACAGAAGTTAGATCTTCTGTTACATACATATTAGTCTACCTTCAATGTTTGTTTATAAGAAGTAAAGGAAATGACTGTTCATATTCAATGTGAGATTTTTTTGATCCCATGGTGCTCTGGTAGGGGATAAATTCCTTCCTTCACAGACCTAGGTTCACTAAAAGCAGGAATTAATCAAGTGGTTTCTACCTTTTTGTACCCTCATCAAAATAATGATTCCCATAAAACTTCATTACTCCTGAGTCCTCATATGGTTATAGTATTATTAGAATTTCCTGTATCACTTGCAGTCAGTCAGTCGCATAACAATCCTTTTACAAATTCTGTCTAATCTTTACTTCTCTGGATGACTAGTCAATCATGAAATTGGGAGATCCAGACTACAACTTGGGCTGTGTTGCTATGTGGTAAGTTGAATACATTTCCTATATCAAGGTAAAGAGTTTCACTTGGTTTTTGCTAATTATGGTTATGTTTTTGCTCAATATTTTAGTAATGTTTATGAATTTTAAATAATATTTTTGAATATATTCACTCCCTCTTTCAACTCACACACATGTGTTTTCTTACTTTTTTAAAACCTCCCATTGCATTTAGTTTGTGTTGCCCAACTCCCTTGGGACTAGGACCTGCCCTGACATGTGGTCTATGTACCACACATTGATCGCATTATTAAGGAACACCTGACACTTCCTCTCTCTGCATCTATCAAGTGACAATAGCTCTTCAGCTACTACTGGTATTTCATGTCTATCCTTAACACTATAACTGGGACTCTGTCTATATTAAGCCTGTGCATCAAGTCTTGTGCATGTTATCACAACTGTTATAAGTTTATATGTGAAACTGTCCTTTTGTCTCTTTGGTCTAACCTATAATTTGTGGCTCTGTCTTCTGCAAAGATTCATAAGCATTAACCTCAGTATAGTTTGAAATATTTTAAATGGAGAGTTTATTACAATATATTAAAGAGGGAGATTGACAAAATAAGCCATGTTATTGGATTTATTGTTACATAGTATATTTATTTGGGAGACACATTTCATAATTCTACAGGAATATAGGCAATAAAAACAACTAATAGTTTAGACACAGAATAAGAAATCTCAGATGAATGTAGTGTTTTATAACAATAAATGATGTGAAAAGACAAGGCAAAATGAATTCTCAGTCAATGGCTTTGAGAATATATCACTCACATGACCTTTATAAATATAATTACCTGAAGACATGTTCCAGCTGAGAAATCGATTAAATATTAATGTCAAGTCAAGAAAAGTAGTATAACAGAGCAGCTGATGAGCCTTAAAAATCAATGAATCGTGTAAAATTAAACATATAAATTGCCAACATAAATGAATGTCAAAATGAACATCTTGAAAAAAACCTGTTACTTGTCAAAAAACCAATAATTTTTTTTAAAAAAATGGTTTATATTCCTTGATTAAATGAACCTTATTCAAAAGTAGGTAGCAGAAGTGTAAAAATTATGTACTCTAAATAATATATCAAAATGAATATAATAATATTTTGGACTTTATTCCCAAATGAATTACAATACAGGTAATTTCTATACAAATGAATCTGTAATTTTTAAATACTAATTTTTTAAAATTTGGGTTAGAGCCTAGTGCTTCTAAATATAATATAACTATTGCAATTGATTGAAATAAAGACATTAATAATAAGTCTATTCAAACCCTCTATGGATTTATTTACTTAAATTAAGGTAGCATGGAGATTATTTATTTATTTCATTTAAAAGAGGTCTAATTTCCCTAATCCTTAATAGTTTAGCTTAATAAAATATATCTGTATTAAATAAAATCAACTTAGTGTACAAATTGTTTGACAGTTCTGTCAGTGAAATAATTGAAACCTACTACCCTACCCACTAGGAGCTAGTTGTTTTTGTTTCCTTGTTTTTTTATTAATTAATTAATTTATCCCAAATGCTGCCCTCCTCCTGGTCTCCCCTTACAAAGTTCCCTAACCCTCTCCCCTTTGCCTCTGAGATGGTGGGCGCCCTTGTGTATCCCCCAACCGTGATGCATCAAGTCTCTGCAGGATTAGGCACATCTTCTCCTACTGAGGCCAGAAAAGGCAGGCCTCTGCGATATATGTGACAAGGGCCTTGGACCAACCTGTGCATGCCCTTTGGTTGGTAGCTCAGTCTCTGGAACCTCCCAAAGGTCCAGGTTCTGAATGGCTAAGTTCAAAAACTTAGTGCACTTTTTGGTGAGGGTGTGGAAAAAAAGGGAAACACTCCTTCATTGCTGGTGGGATTGCAAACTTGTACAGTCACTCTGTAAATCAATTTAGCAGGTTCTCAAAAAATTGGCAATAGTTCTAGAAAACCCAGCTCTACCAACCACTCCTGGGTATATACTCAAAAGATGATACAACATACAACAAAGACACATGCTCCACTGTGTTCATAGCAACTTTATTCATAGTATCCAGAAACTAGAAGCAACCTAGATGCTGCTCAACCGAAGAATGGGTGCAGAAAATGTGGTTCATTTAGGCTATGAAATACTACTCAGCTAGCAAAAACAAGGACATCATGAATTTTGCAGGCAAAGAATAAGAAAAGAAAATATCATTCTGAGTGAGATAACCCAGACCTAAAAGAACATGCAATGTATGTACTCACCGAAAAGTGGATATTAGCCAAAAAGTACAGAATACCCATGATATATCCCACAGACCCCAAGAAGGAAAAAAAGGAAAGCCCAAGTGGGGATGCATCAATCCCACTTAGAAGCAGGAACAAAATAATCATGAGAGGCAGAGGGAGGGAGGTAGCTGTGTGGGAGAGAGGGGAGGGAGAGAGAAAAGGGGAACTGGATCAAGTATGGGGGAAACACAAGAAAGAAGCCCAGAGGGTCAGGGGAATGAATGGACATATGCTGCTGCTGGAGGTTGTGGGTGGGGGAAAATTCTAGGAACTAATTTCTAATATGTCAGCTATGCAAATATAGATTAGGCTTTAAAAACTGCATGCAGTGAGGCTATCAGGTTGAGACTAAATTGGGGTATTTCCTGTGTTCAAACACTCAAACATTCCAAAAACTATTAGTATTTCCATGTTAACAAGCATTCTAATTGTTGTCTTTACGGTGTAAAGCAGGGTGTCTAAGAATATCTCATAAGAGAGCATGCTACAAAATTAACTCAAGGTTAAGAATTTGCTTTGCAGATGATTGTGATAATCTATGCCATCCACTTTCTCTGCCTGGTTCCTCCACTCTCTCTTATTCCACTATCTCAAATTGTTACAGATTTTTGTCACATTGAAACAAGCCTATACTTATCTGAGAAAAGGGAATCACAACTGAAAAATTGACAACACTAGACAAGCCTACAAACATGTCTATGTGTCATTTTCTTGCTTGGTAAATGTGTGGGTGGAGAGGTATATTTAAGAAAGATATACGAGCAAGCCACTAAGCAGCATTTCTTTATTGCCTCTGTGTCAGTTTCTGTCTCTGCTTTTGCTTGAGTTCCTGCTTAGATTTCCTTCAATAACTAACTTCATTATACCCAATAAACCCTTTTAGACCTAAGTTGCTTCTGGTCATGGTGTTTATCACAACAGGAAGCAAACTAGTACAGGAGTCTTGTATAAATGATTTACAAGTCATCAGAATTCCATTACTTGAGTTATATGATTAAACAATATGGTTTGTATAGTCCTACATCTGAAATTCAATGAATCCTACTATGCAGATTTCTTTTTAATTTTTCTTATAGTGATTTCCTTTATTCACACTTGAGGTCAAATCAAAGAAGATTTCTTTGCTTATGGTCTTACATTTTATTAGTATAAAAAACAATACGATTCATTACTCAAAGGGACCTATTAATATCATATTCTCTCAATTGTGGTTGCAATCTTATATTAGAAATGAAAGGCAAAAGTCAAAGAAAGTAGTTGCATCAAGATTCATCTAGACCCATCTGCAGTTATATTATTACCACAAATTTTATGATGCCATAATTTGCTGTAATATGGGCTTTCATCTTTGGGTTTTTAGTATCTCTATTAAAATAATTTCAAAAGGAACAATCAATTAATCAATCAATAATAGCTTATAGTTCATAATCTTCTAGTTTAAAAGAAAAATCCCAGGGCAACCAAAATATAAATCTTGGCAGTTTCCCAGAGGGAGGAAAATGGAGAATAAGAGAAAATTATGATTACTGAGTTAGAAAAGCATATTGAGCAATAGAATTTGAATAAACAGCCATGTGGAAAAAAGGGGGAGATAATCTAGAGAAAGAGTGAAAAGAACCGGATAGAATTTGAATAAACAGCCATGTGGAAAAAGGGGGAGATAATCTAGAGAAAGAGTGAAAAAAAAAAAAAAAACGGCTCCCAGACCTCGTGGGAGAGAGAGCTCACCACTGAGACAGGTAGGCACTCCTGAGACTGCAAGCGGAGGAGACCACCAACAATGCCCACCCCTGCCCACATCCCTGGCCCAAGACGAAACTGTATACGGCCTCTGGGTTCCCTTGGATAAGGGAACAGGAGCAAGAAATCCACTGTGTCTGAGACACCGCCAGAACCTGAAGGGACCGAAGGGATAAACAGTTCTCTGCACTCAAATCCCGTGGGAGGGAGAGCTAAAACTTCAGAGAGGCAGACAGGCCTGGGAAACCAGAGGAGACTACACTCTGCCCACATCTCTGACTCCAGAGGAAAACACCAAACAACATCTAGAACCCTGGTGCACGGAGGCTCCCGGAAGGGGCAGCGCAGATCTTCCTGCTTGCTGCTGCCGTGGAGAGCTCATAGGCAACACCCCACAAGCAGACATGAGCCTCGGGACCACAGAGGAAAACACCAAACGTCATCTGGAACCCTGGTGCACGGAAGCTCCCGGAAAGGGCGACATAGATCTTCCTGGTTGCTGCCACAATGGAGAGCTCATAACAACACCCCACGAGCAAACTTGAGCCTCGGGACCACAGGTAAGACCAACTTTTCTGCTCCAAGCGACCTGCCTGGTGAACTCAAGACACAGGCCCACAGGAACAGCTGAAGACCTGTAGATAGGAAAAACTACACGCTGAAAGCAGAACACTCTCTCCCCATAACTGGCTGAAAGAAAACAGGAAAACAGATCTACAACACTCCTGACACACGGGCTTATAGGACAGTCTAGCCACTGTCAGAAATAGCAGAACAAAGTAACACTAGAGATAATCTGATGGTAAGAGGCAAATGCAGGAACCCAAGCAACAGAAACCAAGACTACATGGCATCATCGGAGCCCAATTTTCCCACCAAAGCAAACACGGAATATCCAAACACACCAGAAAAGCAAGATCTAGTTTCAAAATAATATTTGATCATGATGCTGGAGGACTTCAAGAAAGATGTGAAGAACTCCCTTAGAGAAACACAGGAAAACATAAATAAACAAGTAGAAGCCTACAGAGAGGAATCACAAAAATCCCTGAAAGAATTCTAGGAAAAAACAATCAAACAATTGAAGGAATTAAAAATGGAAATAGAAGCAATCAAGAAAGAACACATGGAAACAACCCTGGATATAGAAAAACAAAGGAAGAGACAAGGAGACGTAGATACAAGCATCACCATCAGAATACAAGAGATGGAAGAGAGAATCTCAGGAGCAGAAGATTCCATAGAAATCATTGATTCAACTGTCAAAGATAATGTAAAGCAGAAAAAGCTACTGGTCCAAAACATAGAGGAAATCAAGGACTCAATGAGAAGATCAAACCTAAGGATAATAGGTATAGAAGAGAGTGAAGACTCCCAGCTCAAAGGAGCAGTAAATATCTTCAACAAAATCATAGAAGAAAACTTCCCTAACCTAAAAAAAGAGATACCCATAGGCATATAAGAAGCCTACTCCAAATAGATTGGACCAGAAAAGAAACACCTCCCGACACATAATAGCCAAACCCCCAAATGCACAAAATAAAGAAAGAATATTAAAAGCAGTAAGGGAAAAAGGTCAAGTAACATATAAAGGCAGACCTATCAGAATCACACCAGACATTTCACCAGAGACTATGAAAGCCAGAAGATCCTGGACAGATGTCATACAGACCCTAAGAGAACACAAATGCCAGCCCAGGTTACTGTATCCTGCAAAACTCTCAATTGACATAGATGGAGAAACCAAGATATTCCATGACAAAACCAAATTTACACAATATCTTTCTAAAAATACAGCGCTACAAGGATTATAAATGGTAAAGCCCAACATAAGGAGGCAAGCTACACCCTAGAAAAAGCAAGAAACTAATCATCTTGACAACAAAACAAAGAGAAGAAAAACACAGAAACATAACCTCACATCCAAATATGAATATAACAGAAAGCAATAATCACTATTCCTTAATATCTCTCAACATCAATGGCCTCAACTCCCCAATAAAAAGGCATAGATTAACAAACTGGATACGCAATGAGGACCCTGAATTCTGCTGCCTACAGGAAACACACCTCAGAGACAAAGACAGAAACTACCTCAGAGTGAAAGGCTGGAAAACAACTTTCCAAGCAAATGGTCAGAAGAAGCAAGCTGGAGTAGCCATTCTAATATCAAATAAAATCAATTTTCAACTAAAAGTCATCAAAAAAGATAAGGAAGGACACTTCATATTCATCAAAGGAAAAATCCACCAAGATGAACTCTCAATCCTAAATATCTATGCCCCAAATACAAGGGCACCTACATATGTAAAATAAACCTTACTAAAGCTCAAAACACACATTGCACCTCACACAATAATAGTAGGAGATTTCAACACTCCACTCTCATCAATGGACAGATCATGGAAACAGAAATTAAACAGAGACATAGACAGACTGAGAGAAGTCATGAACCAAATGGACTTAACAGATATTTATAGAACATTCTATCCTAAAGCAAAAGGATATACCTTCTTCTCAGCTCCTCATGGTACTTTCTCCAAAATTGACCATATAATTGGTCAAAAAATGGGCCTCAACAGGAACAGAAAGACAGAAATAATCCCATGCATGCTATCAGACTACCACAGCCTAAAGCTGATCTTCAATAACAATAAGGGAAGAATGCCCACATATACATGGAAGTTGAACAATGCTCTACTCAACAAGAACCTGGTCAAGGGAGAAATAAATAAAGAAATTAAACACTTCTTAGAATTTAATGAAAATTAAGGTACAACATACCCAAACTTATGGGACACAATGAAAGCTGTGCTAATAGGAAAACTCATAGCTCTGAGTGCCTGCAGAAAGAAACAGGAGAGATCATATGTCAGCAGCTTGACAGCACACCTAAAAGCTCTAGAACAAAAAGAAGCAAATACACCCAGGAGGAGTAGAAGACAGGAAATAATCAAACTAAGAGCTGAAATCAGCCAAGTTAGAACAAAAAGGATCATAGATAGAATCAACAGAAACAAAAGTTGGTTCTTTGAGAAAATCAACAGGATAGATAAACCCTTAGCCAGATGAACGAGAGGACACAGAGAGTGTGTCAAAATTAACAAAATCAGAAATGAAAAGGGAGACATAACTACAGAGTCAGAGGAAATTCAAAAAATCATCTTACTATAAAAGCCTATATTCAACAAAACTTGAAAATCTGCAGGAAATGGACAATTTCCTAGACAGATACCAGGTACTGAAGTTAAATCAGGAACAGATAAACCAGTTAAACAACCCCATAACTCCTAAGGAAATAGAAGCAGTCAGTAAAGGTCTCCCAACCAAAAAGAGCCCAGGTCCAGACAGGTTTAGTGAAGAATTCTATCAGACCTTCATAGAAGACCTCATACCAATATTATCCAAATTATTCCACAAAATTGAAACAGATGGAGCACTACCGAATTCCTTCTATGAAGCCACAATTATTCTTATACCTAAACCACACAAAGACCCAACAGAAAGAGAACTTTAGACCAATTTCCCTTATGAATATCAACGCAAAAATACTCAATAAAATTCTAGCAAACCGAATGCAAGAGCACATCAAAACAATCATCTACCATGATCAAGTAGTCTTCACCCCAGGCATGCAGGGATGGTTTAATATACGGAAAACCATCAACATGATCCAGTATATAAACAAATTGAAAGAACAAAATCACATGATCATTTCATTAGACGCTGAGAAAGCATTTGAGAAAATTCAACACCCTTTCATGATAAAAGTCCTGGAAAGCATAGGAATTCAAGGCCCATACCTAAACATATTAAAAGCCATATACAGCAAACCAGTTGCTAACATTAAACTAAATTGAGAGGAACTTGAAGCAATCCCACTAAAATCAGGGACTAAACAAGGCTGCCCACTCTCTCCCTACTTATTCAATATAGTTCTTGAAGTTCTAGCCAGAGCAATCAGACAACAACAGGAAATCAAGGGGATACAGATTGGTAAAGAAGAAGTCAAAATATCACTATTTGCAGATGATATGATATTATATTTAAGTGATCCCAAAAGTTCCACCAGAGAACTACTAAAGCTGATAAACAACTTCAGCAAAGTGGCTGGGTATAAAATTAACTCAAATAAATCAGTAGCCTTCCTCTACACAAAAGAGAAACAAGCCAAGAAAGATACTAGGGAAACAACACCCTTCATAATAGACCCAAAAAATATAATGTACCTCGGTGTGACTTTAACCAAGCAAGTAAAAGATCTGTACAATAACAACTTCAAGACGCTGAAGAAAGAAACTGAAGAAGACCTCAGAAGATGGAAAGATTTCCCATGCCCATGGATTGGCAGGATTAATAAAGTAAAAAGGGCCATTTTACCAAAAGCGATCTACAGATTCAATGCACTCCCCATCAAAATACCAATCCAATTCTTCAAAGAGTGAGACAGAACAATTTGCAAATTCATCTGGAATAACATAAAACCCAGGATAGCTAAAATTATTCTCAACAATAAAAGGACTTCAGGGGGAATCACTATCCCTGAACTCAAGCAATATTACAGAGCAATAGTGATAAAAACTGCATGGTATTGGTACAGAGACAGACAGATAGACCAATGGAACAGGATTGAAGACCCAGAAATGAACGCACACACCTATGGGCATTTGATTTTTGACAGAGGAACCAAAACCATCCAATGGAAAAAAGATAGCATTTTCAGCAATTGGTGCTGGTTCACCTCGAGGTCAACATGTAGAAGAATGCAGATCAATCCATGCTTATCAGCCTGTACAAAGCTTAAGTGCAAGTGGATCAAGGACCTCCACATCAAACCAGATACACTCAAACTAATAGAAGAAAAATTAGGGCAGCATCTCGAACACATGAGCACTGGAAAAAATTTCCTGAACAAAACACCAATGGCTTACGCTCTAAGATCAAGAATCGACAAATGGGATCTCATAAAACAGCAAAGTTTCTGTAAGGCAAAGGACACTGTGATTAGGACAAAACAGCAACCAACAGATTGGGAAAAGATCTTTACCAATCCTACAACAGATAGAGGTCTTATATCCAAAATATACTAAGAACTCAAGAAGTTCAACCGCAGGGAGACAAATAACCCTATTAAAAATGGGGTTCAGAACTAAACAAAGAATTCACAGCTGAGGAATGCCGAATGGCTGAGAAACACCTAAAGAAATGTTCAACATCTTTAGTCATAAGGGAAATGCAAATCAAAACAACCCTGAGATTTCACCTCATACCAGTCAGAATGGCTAAGATCAAAAACTCAGGTGACAACAAATGCTGGCGAGGATGTGGAGAAAGAGGAACACTCCTCCATTGTTGATGGGATTGCAGACTCCTAAAACCACTCTGTGTCCCCGCCAGCGGGGACCCAGTTATTCAGGGTCCCGAAGGGGTGCTACCCTTGGGCCTAAATGGGGGGCGAGAGAAGAAGGAGACCAAGCAAGATTCTGTTGTCAAGGTCTCGTTTATCGGGATGAACGTTACAGCTTTTATTGCTTTCAGGTAGGGGGAGTGACCTTTGTGAAACATGAAGGAGGTTGGAGATGAGGGTATAGGCAGTGATTGCTGGAGGCAAAGAAGTCAGGCGATGAGGTCAGGTGGTGGAGACACTGGGTGTAGACTGAGGAGATAACTGGTATCTGCTAAGAGAGCTGAGGCATCCCTTGAATGTTATCTTCCTGTGCCGTAAATTCCTGGAAGCTGCTTTGTCCAACAATCTTAAGGCTTATGGCAGTCATCTTAGGGGTGAGTCTCTGTGGCCAAACAGCCCAGAGTCACTTTGAACCATGCAGTCAAAAAGCGTCTAGGCCCAAATCCAATATGGCTCCGTGCAACTCTGGAAATCAGTCTGGAGGTTCCTCAGAAAATTGGACATTGAACTACCTGAAGATCCAGCTATACCTCTCTTGGGCATATATACCCACAAGATGCCCCAACATATAAAAAAGACACGTGCTCCAGTATGTTCATAGCAGCCTTATTTATAATAGCCAGAAGCTGGAAAGAACCCAGATGCCCTTCAAACAGAGGAATGGATACAGAAAATATGGTACATCTACACAATGGAATATTACTCATCTATCAAAAACAATGACTTTATGAAAGTCATAGACAAATGGTTGGAACTGGAAAATATCATCCTGAGTGAGGTAACCCAATCACATAAAAACACACATGGTATGCACTCATTGATAAGTGACTATTAGCCCAAATGCTTGAATTACCCTAGATGCCTAGAACAAATGAAACTCAAGATGGATGATCAAAATGTGAATGTTTCACTCCTTCTTTAAAAGGGGAACAAGAATACCCTTGGCAGGGAAGAGAGAGGCAAAGATTAAAACAGACACAGAAGGAACACCCATTCAGAGCCTGCCCCACATGTGGCCCATACATATACAGCCACCCAATTAGACAAGATGGATGAAGCAAAGAAGTGCAGGCCAACAGGAGCCGGATGTACATCTCTCCTGAGAGACACAGCCAGAATACAGCAAATAAAGAGGCGAATGCCAGCAGTAAACCACTGAACTGAGAACAGGACCCCCGTTGAAGGAATCAGGGAAAGAACTGGAAGAGCTTGAAGGGGCTCGTGACCCCTTATGAACAACAATGCCAAGCAACTAGAGTTTCCAGGGACTAAGCCACTACCTAAAGAGTAAACATGGACTGACCCTGGACTCTGACCTCATAGGTAGCAATGAATATCCTAGTAAGAGCACCAGTGGAAGGGGAAGCCCTGGGTCCTGCTAAGACTGAACCCCCAGTGAACTAGACTGTTGGGGGGAGGGTGGCAATGGGGGGAGGGTGGGGAGGGGAACACCCGTAAAGAAGGGGAGGGAGGGATTAGGGTGATGTTCGCCGGGAAACCGGGAAAGGAACAACATTCGAAATGTAAATAAGAAATACTCAAATTAATAAAAATAAATAAAATGTAAATAAAAGAAAAAAATAAATGCAAGATAAAAACATATCCAAAAAAATGAGTGAAAAAAAAAAACAAAAAAATTCTGGGAAAGCATGCCAAGCTTATGGCCATAATATGAAAGAGTGTTAAACAGATAAAAGAAAATAAAAGAAAAGTTACAATTTTGAGTAAGTCTAAAAAGTATGCAGTTGTAGGACACACCTATGACGCTGGTTTCATAAGTGACTACACTAAGGCAAGGTTTTCTGGAAAAAAATGCAAAACATTTTTAACTTAAAGGGATGATTTTCCATGCCTTTATGTGGCTTTAGATGATTTAACCTTCTAAATGTCTTTGTGCAGTCTAGCTTGTTATACATGCATACCCAGGGCCCATGGATAGACCTGTTTGAACAGAAGAAAGAAGGTTTACCCTAAGATGATTCAACGTAGTCCAAGTTGTAGTTACTGTAATATTCTACATGCTAAAGAGGTATCCTCCAAACAATTTAGGTGATAGAATAAAATTGGTGAATAGGAATAATTTGTTTTCTCTTTGATAATCTAGCAGCAAATTATAAAGCTTTCACTAGGAAGGAGTAGTGTTTAGACTGAATTTTTAGTAGTCTACAACACTCATTTAGGTAGAAGTAATAAATCAGAGCTTTATTTTGGCTTTCCTGAGAACAGAACCAAGTATGTTCTGACATACTTCAGAGACCATGCCTCTACCCATTTTTTGCCTCCTCTTTACATCATTATTAGTTACTTTTCTGTTCAATGTGAACACATCTGAAAAAAAAAAACCAACTTGAAGTAGGGGAAGTTTGCTTTGGCTCATGTTCTGTGGATATTTTTCATCATGGCAAGGAATGGCATGTTTGACAAAATGGCTTACAGCCAAAGAAAAAGGAACTTTCTCAAAAATGTTCAGCTTCAATCAATATGAGTTCTTTAAAAGAAGTCCTTTAATCCTTTCCTACAAACCATTATGTTTAAACACTTCTTACAGTCTTTCTGGTGCTACAACATGTTCCAAGATTGTTTTCTGCATTTCCTTCTCAACTATTTCCAAAAATCCTTGTGTTTTTTTGTTGTATCATATTAAAAATGTAGACTATTGTACTATGTATCATGTAGCTAATATTCTGTGGTATTCTCACTACCAGGAACTTTCAATTGATGAAATAACATCTTTAGAATCTATATGTATTCATATCCATAAAAATTCTGTATGTAAATATTTCTTACACGCCCCTTTGCCCATGTTGGTCGTTATTACACCCCTCTTTTGTTTATATATTCCTTTCTACAGCAACATCGAAAAATCTCAAACATTTTAAGAAATTATTAAATGGTTCAAGGAGCAGGAATTTAGTCTACTTTCATTAAGGTAACTTAATGACATGTAACATTTCAGATGATCCTGCTGTGAATGAATTTTATGTTTTAGGGCATGTAATGAACATCTGGTGGAAAGTCACTTAAAGTCTTCTATAATCAGAGAAAGAAAAGGCAGTAAAATGTTTAGTGTACCTGTTACTCAATGACTTTAAATATTTTTTCTTAATTGGTAAATCTACAAAAACTTTTCAAATGTTAACTATTTTAAACAAGGAAAAACTTTAACTCATAAATACTGAATACTCTAATTGTAAGCGTTAATGGAACATTTTATGTTTATGAGCAACTCATTTAAACAATTAAAATTTTCTTTGATCTTTAAATAAATGATTTAATCTTAATGTTCATTAAGATAGATGGATCTTTAATTTAATTGTATCACTTGTGTGGAAAATTCTCAGAACTTCAGAAAACATTTTTAGGCAGCCATATGACCTTTTATTTTATGATGAGAATTGTTTATTCTAAAATTATTTAGAACATATTTATTTCACTTAGTATGGAATTTTGTGATAATAGACCACTAGATAACTATCCCACCCAATTTATGTTCATTTGCTGCATTCCTACCAACATAAGACATCTATAAACTAATATTACTTGCATTGTTTGGGGAAATATGCTTTATGTCCTTAATTGTTGCATATTTGTAGGGGTCATTAAGCTGAATTTTAGTCATACAAGCTTAAAGTTGTATGCTCTTATATCAAAAGTCAAATTTGTTTATTTTTTTTTACTTTTTCCTGCTATATACTAATATTTATAGAATTTTTGAAATGCAAATACATGTTAATTTCTCCACAGCTTTGTCATTTCTTGATTAGGTTTGAAAGCTATGGTATCTTTGACCATTACCAAATCTTGGTAAAATGTTACTTTTACAACATGTACCAAATAATCCAGAACTGATTAATTTCATAATAATCTAAAAAAAGTGCTGCTTGCAAGGCTTTTTTAAAAAAAATTTATTAGATATATTTCTTTACTTACATTTCAAATGTTTTTCCCCTTCCCGGTTTCCTGTCCATAAGTCCCCATCCCCCCATCCCCCCATCCCCCTCACCCATATGGGTTTTCCCCTCACACGTCCCCCTTAACGCTCCCCCATATTCCCCTGCACTGGGGGTCCAACCCTGGCAGGACCAAGGGCTTCCCCTTTCTTGTTGGGTGCCCCAACAAGGCTATTCTCTGCTACATATGTAGTTGGAGCCCTGGGTCAGTCCATTTATAGTCTTTCAGTAGTGGTATAGTCCCTGGAAGCTCTGGTTGGTTGGCATTGTTCTTATGGGGTTGCAAGCCCTTTCAACTCTTTCAATCCTTCCTCTAATTCCCCCCAGGAGGTCCTGTTCTCAATTCAGTGGTTTGTGCTTGCAAGGCTTTTAAGTGTATTGTTCATAGGGTATTATGATCTAACTTACTATTGAAATTGTTCATGTGTGTATGTATAACAGCTCTTTTCTTAGTGATTTACAAGTTTAGCTAATTTTGACTCAATAAATCACTGAGAAAAATCACCAAAGATATATTTTCAGAATTCAATTAAAATTCAAAATATTTCAGTATAAACTTTATAATAAAATAAAAGTATTTTATTATGTATGAAGTTTTGGCTCAAGCCTTTAATTGCAGTACTTGGTGGGCTGAGACAGGCAGATTTTGTGAGACAGAGGCAAGTCCAGAAATTATAGAAACAGGCAAGTTACTTTTAGCATATTTGGATAAAGTTACACAACAAAACAAGTAAGCTAAGCCATAAAATTTATCAGCTTTTGATGCTCATAAACTATTTCAAGTCTTCTATATGTGCTCTGGAAATAATCTCCCCAACAGCCATACATCTCAAGTTACAAAAAGTACAAAAAAATCCCCCATTATGCAAATAGTTGGCTTTAAATACAAATTTAATTCTGAACCTTGAAAAAGTGTCAGCAGTTAAAAGTGGGGAATCTCCAATGTGTGGGACTACCCTAAAGAGGTTGAACTCATTAATTCCTCTGATTCTGATAGGTCCGCTCTGTCTGAGAAAAACACCTTCACACATTTATGATAGGATGCCTTCCCCACCCTCATCCACTCTACAGCTGTCCTTACCACCCCTGACAGAGGGAATTCTTACTGTCTTATCTGTAGAGTAGGTGAAGAGTCTCATTAAAGAGTGTGTCAATCAAACCAAAACTGATGTCTCTAAGAAACCATCTCTCATTGCCCTCAGACAAATAATTGTACTCTTCAAGATAAGCAGGCTGGCAGAGGTGAATAGAAAGTGTGGTAGATAAGTAAATGTGTCACACCAGTAAAGAACATAATGAGTCTCCCAATCCAGTCAAGCAAAAATCTAGAGAATACATGTGGGAGTATATTTCAAGAGTGAGAGATGATGGTGAAAGGAAGTTAAAACTGGATTCTGCTGAGTTTATGTATATAGTGCCAATGAGCAGAGGTTTTGGGTTTAATATACCAAAAGCTTATTTGGTCCTTTGGTTGAATTTGTGAGCAGGTGGCTGTGGTGGTTTGAACACGTGACCCCCATAGACTCCTGTGTTTAGAAGGTTGGACTGTAGGAAGTGGCACTATTGGGTGGTGTTGTCTATTTGGAGGAAGTGTGTCACTGGGCGTGGACAGGCTTTGAGGGGTCTCATGCTTAGGGTTATGTCCAGTGTGGCACACAGTCTCCTGCTACCTGGAGATCGCAATGTAGAACTATCAGTTACCTCTCTAGCACCATGTGTGCCTACATGCTGCCATGTTTTCTACCATTTGTCTATGGACAAAACCTCTGACATTGTAAGTTGGATCCAATTAAATGTTTTTCTTTAAAAGAGTTGGCTTAGTCACAGTGTCTCTTCCTACTAATAAATCCTAACCAAAAGAGTGGCCTACTGAGAAAGAAATGAAGATGCCTGATATTCCTTGCCTTAATGATGATGAAGGGATTATAAAGCTTAAAATTTAAATGATCTAGTTGATTTGCTGTTTAAAACACCGTTCTCCACAAAGAGTGCACCCCAAAATTAAACATTAAAATACATTTATTCTTGTTTGTTTATATTGCTCTGTTTACTTATATTTATTTTTGAGAATGTTATTCACCAGTACTTTTTAAAAATTATTTCTACTTCATCTTCTCCTCAACAATTTGTTCCATGTTAACTTTCAATTAATAATTTATTCCACTTAAATTGTTATTTTCTTATACACACATATAAACATACACATAAGCCTATATAAATACAATCTGCTGGTCCATTTAGTGTTACTTATATGTATATATGTTTAGGGATGACTATTTGGGATTGGATAACCTATCAGGGGCTCATCCCTGGAGAAGACTGGTTCTCCCTCTCTTAACAGATATTAATTGCCTACAGCTTTCCATGTGGAGGTCTTTCCTTTGTGTTCTCATTTTGAGGGACTTGTTTTGGCAATTCTATTGTTATGAGATCATTGTGTGCCACTTCTGTGTCATATATAGAAGATATTATATCGGAGCAGATATTTTAGGTCTCTGGATCTTATAGTGTTTTGACCTCTGCTTCTGTGATGTTCTTTGAAGCTTATATCTAGGAATTGTGTTGTAGATATTTAAATTGAGAATTAGTATCCCAAGGTTGATTTTTCACTTTGTTTTAATCAATTGTGGGATTCTGCAATGCTTTCTTTCTGCTGCCAAACTACATTTATTTTTATTTAGCCTATATTTAAAATTTATTTTTGAAAATTAGTATGCTCCCTAATATATGAAAGTCATATATCATGTTACTACACAGATATTCTAATGGAACTTTTATTTATATAAGCTTTTAGTTTGATTAATACTATGTAATTTAGGCAACCAAGAATATCTGTTGAATTAATGAATTGCATATTCTCTTTTTATTATCAGCTACTCAAGGCAGCAAATATATTTGGTCACCCATTTATTTAGAAGAATATTTATGAAGATATATGTAATATTATCTCAATATTTAACTCCTAAGTATTATATAGAAATGTTTTAGAAGAATTAACATGAAACAGGAAGTATCCAAGAAGCATAAGACTAAATACCACTGTTTAAACTCCATTAGTTGCATGAAATACACCTTTACACATACCATCAGTAACAAACAATAACTCACATATACCAGGAACATTTCTTGACACATTAGTATTGCATAAAACAAGTTGTTTATCAAAATCTCAAAAATGCAAAGCTGAAAGGTTCAGTGCCAAAAATACTAGATATTCCTTTAAAGAGTTACAGAAACCAGAAAAAATGATGGAATACTTAAAATATATTTATAAGTTTTCAGTTAACAGGCTCCAGTATTCTGATTCTATGACAGAATACTACAGGCTGAGTACTTTGTAAGAAATTATTTTACTCATAATTCCAGAGGCTGATGAGTTCTTATATCTAGCAGGTGTTTGCTTGTTGAATAATAAATTTGAGTACAATGTGTTCAATATGATGAAATAAAGACAGACATTTTCAACAAGGAGCTCAACCCAAGGAAAACACAAGAAAATATAATGATGATAACATCATTCCTTTCATGAACAAGGTAACCACAGCTTGATTTCTCCATCCTTACTTAACAATATGATTTATTCAGGAATAGGGTCTTCCATAAAGTACTGGAGAATGAGAAAAAGCAATATCAACAGTTGCATTGTTTTGTGGAAGTCTATGAAAGCCCACTGACATACAAATAAAACATATATAACCGTTTCCTGACACTGGGCTTTTAATTTAATATCCTATGGTGTCTGGGGATATTACCCCTCCCCCATGTATATAGTAGCTCCAATACTTCATCTATATTCTTTGTGTGTCTGTGTCTGTGTCTGTTTGAGCATGTCTGCGTGCTTGCATGTGTGTGTGACTGTGCGTGTGTGTGTGACTGTGCGTGTGTGTGTGTGTGTGTGTGTGTGTGTGTGTGTGTGTCTGTCTGTTTTAGGTAACTTCTATCATAATAGGTTTCCACATGGATTTTTCAAAGATCTTTAGTGTTAGTTTTCTTTTTCTCCTCTCTTTTATCTACTCTGCTTTCCCATCCTCAACTCCATTTAATCCTTTCTGCCTCATTATTTCCCTTTAATGACTGTGCTTCTCAAAAAACATCTATAATTATTTATTAGAGTTACATGCATTTCTAAGAGAATATTAAAGACATCACACAGGTTAAACATCTTAAAGAAGGCAGACTTTATAATGGTTAGGAAAAAGTTGTCATAGTCACTTTTCTGTTCCCTATGACAAAACTTTATAGCCAAATGTCTTATTGGGGTTTCATAGATATGTAGAGACAACATGAGCAAGGCAACTGTTTTTAAAAATAACATTTAATTGGGGCTTACAGTTTCCGAGTTACAGTCTATTAACATCATGTAGGAAGCAAGGCTACACCTACTCCTTTGGTTGGCACTGTTGTTCTTCTGGGATTGCAAGCTCCTTCAACTCTTTCAATACTTCCTCTAACTTCACCCAAGGTGGTCCTGTTCTCAGTTTAGTGGTTTGTTGCTAGCATTGACCTCTGTACTGGACCTGCTCTGGATGTCTCTCTCAGGAGAGATCTATATGAGGTCTCTTCCAGCTTGCACTTTTTTAGCTTCATCAATCTTATCTAGTTTTGGTGGCTGTATATGTATGGGCCACATGTGGGGCAGGCTCTGAATGGTCTTTATTGAGTCGCTGCTCTAAACTTTGCTTCCATATCCCCCCCTTTGGATGCTTTTTCCCCCTTTGAAGAAGGCATGGGAGCATCCACATTTTGGTCATCCTTCTTCAGCTTCCTGTGGTCTGTGGACTACATCTGGGGTAATGCGAGCTTTTGGGCTAATATCTACTTATCAATGAGTGCATACCAAGTGTGTTTTTCTGTGATTGAGTTACCTCACTCAGGATGATATTTTCTAGTTCATTCCATTTGCCTATGAATTTCATAAAGTCATTGTTTTTAATAGCTGAGTAGTACTCCATTGTGTAGATGTACCACATTTTTTTAATCCATTCATCTGTTGAAGGACATCTGGGTTCTTTCCAGCTTCTGGCTATTATAAATAAGGCTGCTATGAACATAGTAAAGCATGTGTGTTTGTTGTATGTTGGAGAATCTTTTGGGTATATGCCCAAGAGAGGTATAGCTGGGTCCTCAGGTAGTTCAATGTCCCATTTTCTGAGGAACCTCCAGACCGATTTCCAGAGTGGTTGTACCAGATTGCAATCCCACCAACAATGAAGGAGTGTTCCTCTTTCTCCACATCCTTGCCAGCATCTGCTGTCACCTGAGTTTTTGATCTTAGCCATTCTGACTGGTGTGAGGTGGAATCTCAGGGTTGCTTTGATTTGCATTTCCCTGATGACTAAGGATATTGAACATTTCTTTAGGTGCTTTTTGGCCATTTGATAATCCTCAGGTGAGAATGTTTTATTTAGCTCTGTACCCCTTTTTTTAATAGGGTTATTTGGCTCTCTGGAGTCTAACTTCTTGAGTCCTTTATATATTTTGGGTAATAGCCCTCTATCAGTTGTAGGATTGGTAAGGATCTTTACCCAATGTGTTGGTGGTTGTTTTGTCCTAATGACAGTGTCTTTTACCTTACAGAAGCTTTGCAGTTTTATGAGGTCCCATTTGTTGATTTTTGAACTTAGAGAATAATCCATTGGTGTTTTGTTCAGGAAATTTTTTGGAGTGCCCATGTGTTTGAGACTCTTCCCCCCTTTTCTTCTATTAGTTTGAGTGTATCTGGTTTGATGTGGATGTAGCTCAGGGGTTAAAAGCATTGACTACTCTTCCAGAGGTTGTGAGTTCAAATTCCAGCAACCACATGGTGGCTCACAACCATCTGTAATGAGATCTGATGCCTTCTTCTGGTGTGTCTGAAGACAGCTACAATGTGCTTATATATAATAAATAATAAGTAGTGACACTTTCTATAGGCCACACATTCAAACACATGAGTCTATGGTGGCTATACCTATTCAAACTATCACATTCCACTTGCTGGTCCACATAGACTTGTAGCCATAACCTATTACAAGATGCATTTTGTCCAACCTCAAAAGTCTCTGATGTCTATCACAATCTCTACAGTGTTTAAAAGTCCAAAGTTTAAGTCTCTTCTGAGATTTATACATCTTTTATTTTAATCTATTTTGAAATAAAAGAAATGTCATATACTCCAATATATAATAGCATAGAATAGACATTACTGTTCCAAAATATTGATAGAAGAGCATAGCGAGGAAATAGTGGAACAAAGCAAGACAAAAACAAATACAAGAACAAGAACAAAACCCAGGAGGATAAACTCCAAACTCTGCATCTCCATGTGTAGTGTCAAAGTGCTCCTCCTATCTCCCACTGCTTTCTGCTTTGTTGACTGCAGCACACTTCTTTCTCTTGGGCTGTTTCCACTCCCTGTTGGCAGCTTTCCTGGGCAGGTATCCCCAGGTTCTGGAATCTCTAACATCTTGGGGTCTCCAAAGCAATCCAGATTTTACCTTCACAGCTTGACACAATGACCTCCCTGGGCTTTCATGCAGGGACAGCCATAGCACATGCCTGGCCTCAGCACATTTCTTTAGGTACCAGAGGGAGATCCTCTATCCCTTTTCTTCTATCCTGGAATCTAAAGCCAAATCTGCCATGTTTTGCCACTTGCTAGGGCTGACACAAGTGCCCTTCATTAATTATACCTTCACCAGCTTTCTGTTTTCCATATTGTTTTTAGCCTATGTTTGACTCTCCCAGAATTTGTTCTGTATAGGAGGCTGACCATTAGATAACGGCCTACCTGTTTCTTGAAAGCTGGGATTAAAGGCATGTATCACCACAACAGAGATTTCCTTTGCTAATATATTCTAAATCTCCTCACTTTACCTCTTTGGACAAAGGCAAAAAGAGGCACATACTTCACCAAAAATATCACAAGAACAGTCTCTAGGCCACATAATATTATTCTCTTCTTCTGAAATCTCTTGAGCAAGTTCCCCACAGTTCAAATCATCTTCAGCATGACTGTCTTCCATGTTCTTCCTAGAATGGCTTATTAAGCACCATTTAAATCACTATACTGCTTTTCAAATCCAAAGTCCCTAAAATCTGTATTCCTCCAAACGAAGGTATGGTTAGGCCTATTGCAACAACACCCCCAGTCCCTGTTACCGACTTCTATCTTAGCAAGGATTTTATTGCTGTGAAGAGATACTGTGACCAATGCAACTCTTATACATGAAAACATTTAATTTCAGAGATTTAGTTCATTATCATCATAGTGAGAAGCATGGTGTCATGCAGGCAGACATGGTGCTAGATAATTACCTGAAAGCTCTACATCTTGAGCTGCAGACAGCAAAAGGAGACTATGTCACACTTGGCCACAATGCCTGGTCCCACAGTGATACTTCCTTCATTTCTGTTAAAACTACCATCTACTTAATTCCAGTAAAGTAGTACCACTACCAAATGATTAAGCATTCCAATATATAATGAGTTCATAAAGCCATTCCTATTCAAACAGTTATGTAGCTCAACACCAGTCTGGGCTACATGGGATCTTATCTCAAACAAAAAAACAATGACATTTTAAGCATGGGTAAATCAGTCATAGATATGGGTTCATGATATATCATTACACAGAGAAAGCAACAATCAACTTCATTTTCCTAAATTCTAGATTTTTATAGTAATATTTTTCGGCAAATAAGGATAGAAAAGTAGGTGAAATTACATAGGTATATCCAAAATCTGTAAAACTCAGTGAATAGCTACAGAGTTAAACTAAGTTAAATCCATGTTGTACAAATATTTTCTATTTGAAAATGAAATGTTAACAAACTGTATTCTTCATAATTTTCTAGATTCCCCAGTAATCTCTAGTTACTGATAGTGCTTTCTAGCTTCATAATCCACTAAATATTTTTTAACTTCCCTTTCCTTAGATCAAATTTCTCTTGTTCCAAAGAAATTGCTTGCTTTATGGTCATTTGGTCTGGTCTGTCTTTTGAAATATTCAAATTAGATTAACATGAAAACCATGTTTAGGTTAATCACAGCGAATAAATAGAGAAATAGTGCAGTATAGGATACCCAGATACAAAGCTACTTTGTTGACTTAATCAAGGTTTCCAAGATCCAAAAATCAAAGATGAAAAAAAACCAAAGGATTTGCTTGAGACGTATAAAAAACAAAATTGAAAGAAATTAATTATTGATTTAATGACTTAAGGATAAGGCAAGGTTAAGAAACAGTTCTGTCATGTTACAAAATTACACAATGGCGTGGGTTATGAGATAAAATTTAATCTGAAGTATATGAAGCCAGAAATATCTGTGGAAATGTAAAGTCAATATGCCTGCAAGCTCTTTCAATACAAACACCTGCACATAGAACAAAAAGTGAGAAATTATAATACAATTTTACAGATTCCTACAGAAGTGAGTGGGACAAGGCACAAATGATAGACAGCACATTTTGGTAAGAAAAACAATTAAGATAAAATTCTAAGCAGTATGAATGTCAAATGATTCACTTAGAGATGTAATCCGTCAAGAAATAATGAGAAAGAGAAAATTTTTCTGTGATACTGCCAGATACTAAAGAGGACAATTTACTTTTATCTGCTCACACAGTTACCACACCACTAATTGCCTCATGGGGTGCTTCAAATTACTGTGGCTATGTAGCACACTATTGAAATACTTCATCTGAAATATGTTTGTAAATTGATTAGGGAAAATACCACCTGCTTTATCTGTCACTGTTTTACTTTTACCATCATTATTTATGATACAAACTGTCAGCATTAATAGGCAGATGCATAACCTCTACACTTCCAGTTCTATGTAGAATCCAAATCAAATGCATTTGTTAATGTCTGCTCTAAACTATCCATCCCTCTGAAAGAAGATGCAGTCTCGTGTATATGATGATGCTGTCTCCTCTACAATAAAGTAGTATAACAATCAGACAATGTTTAACCACAGTGCATAGTATATGCAGAGATTCATTCTGCTTGTAGAATCCTAGATGAACACTACTTGCCAACAGCAAAACATTTAAGTCATAAGTATAGAATTTCTTCTTTCTGAATTTCCTACATACTGATCAAGAAATATTGCTTGCATTTGATAAGTAAATTTATTCAATTCCTTTGTACTGTGAGCAAAACAATTATATACAGAGGAAGCAAACAATGAATATTAATACAAAGAACTTTTTTTACAGAGATGTTTTCCATGGATTATTTCTAGCCTTAGATATGAGCAAAACTGTAACATGCTTCTGCATAGTATAGTGAGGGAAATAACTCTTATTAACAATATAAGCAATGTCTTCTGAACAGCATGTAAAAACCCTCTAATAGTACACAATGCACCAAGTTGATACGAAGTCATGATCTGAGCATACTAGCTCTGGCTTAGAAACACCTGCAAAATGATCTGTACATAGGCAAGTTTTCTGCAAATTAGAACTCAGTGTACAATGTTACCCTCCCTATGTTAAAATTATTATGTAGCCAGTACATTGTAATACTGAACTCATAGTTGATAGGTGATTCTATTTCATCTTCATATTTCTTAGCATCTTAATATTTATCTATCTTTCTGTCTATCTATATGTCTTTCTATTTATCATCTATTAATCCTCTCTGCTCAGGCGCACACACAAAATACCAAAACAAAATTCCAAATCAAATAATAATGAGGTGGCTATATCTGTGTGGTAGTACTTGTGAATCTTCCACACTATTCTACTGACCTGCCTGCTCCTTTTCCTGATGACTGTTTTAGTTACTTTGACACTACAGTGTAACTTGAAATCAGATATTATGATAACTCCAATATTACTCTTTACGTTCAAGCTATTTTGTGCTTCCCTATGAAATTTAAGATTGGTCTTTTTGCTTCTGTGTGTAATATTATTGGAATTTTTATTGGGATTGACAAGAATATACAGACTGCTTTCAGTCATATAGTCATCTTCATGATACTCATCCTTGAGAAATTCAAGTTTTCCATCTTCTTGGGTTTTCTGCAGTTTCTTCCAAGAATATACATTTCTTTCTTTCTCTTTTTTCTTTATTTTTTATTTTTTTATTTTTTATTTTATTGGATATTTTAAATTTACATTTCCTACGTTATTCCCATTCTCAGTATCCTGGAGATAACCCCCCTATCCCATCCCCTCCCCTTCTTCTATAAGGGTGTTCCCCTATCCATTACCATGCCCCCAGCATTCCCCTACACCAGGGGGTCCATCCTTTGCAGGATCAAGGGCTTCTCCTTCCACTGGTGCCCCAACAAGGCCATCCTATGCTACATATGCAGTTGGAACATGAGTCAGTCCACGTATAGTCTTTGGGTAGTGGTTTAGTTTCTGAGAGGTCTGCTTGGTTGGCATTGTTGTTCATATGGGGTTGCAAGCCCCTTCAGCTCTTTCAGTCCTTTCTCTGATTCCTTCAACGGGGGATCACATTCTCAGTTCAATGGTTTGCTGCTAGCATTAGCCTCTGTATTTGACATGTTCTGGCTGTGCCTCTCAGGAAACAGCTATAACTGGCTCCTGTCAGCATGCACTTCTTAACTTCATCAATATTATCTAGTTTTGGTGACTGTGTGTGTGTATATATATATATATATATATATATATATATATATATATATAGCATACCCATGTGGGGCAGCTCTGAACAGCTGTTCCTTCAGTCTCTGCTTCAAACTTTGCCTCCATATCCCCTCCTATGGATATTTTTGTTCTCCCTTTTAAGAAGGAGTGAAGCATCCACATTTTCTTAATGATATTAGCTAGTATTTATCAGATACTGTCAAGTCTGAAAAGCAACCTTTCCTGCCTTTCAATAATATGATTACTCGCAAGTAAATTTAGTTCACTCATCAGGATTTATCTATTTTTTATGGTAGGTTTACCTTGTTTCCTATTGTCTAGAGAACTGGATACATAACACATTCTTCTTATACTGTGAAAATGGATTTTATTTTATGTCATACTATATATACTCTAAGACAAGAATCTGTTGCTTAAAACCAAAATTTATATTCAATCTCTGCATATTTCTCACATTGTTTGGTTATCATCTCACTAGTAAAATATTCTCTTTATTCTGTATACCTAATGTTTTAACCGTGATATGTCCTGGGAACATTCCTTTTTACTTGTATCTATTTGGTGTTATCTGTGTTTCTTACAGATGTATGGGGATGTCTTTCATTAGTTTTGACATTTTTTTCTTCTATGATTTTGCTGAATACTACTGACAGAATGTTCTTTCTCAACTATTCATATAACTTGAAGTTTTAATATCTCAAAGATCTTCCATATTTTTGTATGTTTCTTCACTATGTTGTTTTTATAATTTCTCATATTTCTTGCTTGACTCATCTAGATGATCTATCTTCATGTCCTGATATTCTATCTTCTTCGTGATACATTCTACTTGAAGTATTTCCATTGAGTTTTCTAATTGGTTATTGGTTTTTCAATTCCATCTTCATTTCTCCTTGAGTCCCCTTCAATGATTCTATCTCTTCATTAGATTTTATTTTCAAATCCTGTATTGTCTTCATTGTTTCCATCAGCCTTATGTCTATGATTTCTTGAACATCACTTATGTGTTTATTCTGTTATTTCTATGTTCATTGAACTGTTTGTGTGTTATTTAAGAGAGATGGATTCTTTAATTAAATTTATGTTTTTTTTTAATTCTGTATCCTGGGGCTTATCTAATTTTCCTTGGCAGATGTTCCTATAAGACTTCTGGATTGAGCAGGGGATAATAACTGAAATTTTCACCTTGTTTATAGTTTTGTAATGATATTTGGGCATGTGATTATTTTTGCATTGTTTTAATTTATATTTTAAATGTTACCCCTTTTCCCAGTTTCCCTTCCAGAAACCCACTGTCTACTCTACTTGCTTCTATGACGGTGCTCCCTTACCCACCCACCTATTCCCTCTCACATCTCTACCTGGACATTCCCCTACACTGAGGCATCTAGGCTTGACAGAACCAATGGCCTCTCTATGGATTGATGCCAGACAAAGACATCCTCTGCTACATATGCTGATAGACCCATAGATCCATCTCTATATTCTCTTGGGATGTTGATTTAGTCCCTGGGAGCTCTGGGGAATCTGATTGGATGATTGATTTTGTATACGTCTTATGGGGTTGCAAACCTCTTCAGCTACATCAGTCCTTTCTCTGAGTCCTCCATTGGGGACCCTGTTCTCAGTTCAATGGTTGGCTGTGAACATTCGCTTCCATATTTGTCATGCTCTGGCAGAGTCTCTCAGCAGACAGAAATATCAGGCCCCTGTCAGCCTGCATTCTTGGACTCCACAACATTGTCTGGTCCTTTGAGTTGGGAGTCTTTGCTCTCTTCTATCCCATTATCCTTGTTTACTTTTCTATTGTAGGAAAAGATGCCATGACCAAGGCAATTTATGAAAGAAAACATCACTGGGGGCTAAATTAGTTTCACAAGATGAATCTATAACCATCCTGGCAAGGAACAGAGAGGAAGCCACAGCACTGCAGCAGTAGCTAAGAGATTGTAGTCTAATTCATAATTTGGTGACAAAGACTAGACTTGGCTTGTGCTTTTGAAATTCAATGTTGACCCCTAGTGGTACAACTTCTACAATGCCCTCCCTCCTATTTCATCATAAGAGACTTTATCAACTAAGTTCCAAGCATTTAAATATTAGTCTATGGGGGCTGATCGCATACAACATGTATCTGATTAAGAGCATATGCTTTCTTTTCATTTTCCTATCTGTCTTGGGTGCATAATTTTTTCTTCAAGTTACAGGTATTAAAGTGGTATGCTTGGAATATAGGAGTAAGTAGGATGAGAATGTCCCCATAGGATCATATATTTGTTATATAAACCCCAGTAAGGAATATTTGGGAAAGATTGGAGGTGTAGTCTAAGAAGGAGTATATGTCACTGGGGGTGGGCTTGGAGTTTTCAAAAACTGTCACTATTCTCTCTCTGTGTGTCTTTCTGTGTAAGAGGAGTGAATCAGCATGTTCTAATGACCCATGCATGCCAGACACCCAAAGGCAACAAAAGAGGGTAACCAGGTCAGCCAATTAACTGGTGCCAACTGCACAGGGCAAGGAGTTATGACCTATAGGCAGATGGTATAAAGACACTCTCCACTCTAACATGAATGAGTCTGCTACTGTTTTTCATCTGGCTCACAGAATCTGTGTCATTGATTCCATGCCTTCTTAGCCCTTACCATCTTAACTCCTACTCCAAAGGACTGTTTGAGGGGAGGGCTAGGGCATCATCTCTGTGTCTCTGTCTCTGTCTCTCTGTCTCTCTCTGTCTCTCTGTCTCTGTCTCTGTCTCTGTCTCTGTCTCTCTCTCTCTCTCTCTCTCTCTCTATATATATATATATATATATATATATATATATATATATCTTCCTCCGTCTGCCTTGTGGTTGTTGTATCAACATATAAGCTCTCCTCTATTGTTTCAGTGCCATGTCTGTCTTCCAGATGCAATAGTTGCCATGCTCCCTGGCATATGGTCCTGGCCTAACTCTCAGAAATGTATGCAAGCTATCAATAGAATAGTTCTTCTCTAAGTTGCCTTACTGAGGGTGTCTCTTCAGAGCAATAGAAATCTGAATAAGACAGAAATGATTAATTTGGATTAATTCTTTGCTAGTGGTCAGCTCTGGTAGGGGTCTTCTTTTTTGTTGGTTCATCTTGAGGCAAGAGAAGGAGTAGAGAATCAGTGGATGGTAAGACTTTGTCTTGGGAGATATTTAGGATTGCTCTATAATAATAAAATGTTTACTTATATAAGTCTAAGTTACAATGCTACTGTAGCTGACCTGCCTGCTATGTTCCTCTGAGGCCCTCTGGCATTTAGCACCTCATCCTAAAACAGCAGGAGACTAAGTAAAGGATTAATAACTAGACACTTTTCTTTGGTCCAGATGCCTCTTGCTTGTCAGCCTAGGGGAAAATTTGGAACAATAAACTTCTATTGAACCAGGAGAAGAGACTAACACTGGCAGAAGGAAAAACTTTTGCATGAACAAATATGTATAAATTCACACAAGTTCATATACGAAATCATCCATTCATTTTTATATGTTTCCATTCATCCTAGTGGGTTCAGCTTGCATGAATTTTCATGATTACATTCTTTTTTTTTATTAACTTGAGTATTTCTTATATACATTTCGAGTGTTATTCCCTTTCCCGGTTTCCAGGCAAACATCCACCTCCCCCCTCCCATTTCTTATCAGTGTTCCTCTCCCCATCCTCCTCCACAATGCCGCCCTCCCCCAAACAATCTAGTTCAATGGGGGTTCAGTCTTAGCAGGACCCAGGGCTTCACCTTCCACTGGTGCTCATACTAGGATATTCATTGGTACCTATGAGGTCAGAGTCCAGCGTCAGTCCATGTATAGTCTTTAGGTAGAGGCTTAGGCCCTGGAAGCTCTGGTTGGTTGGCATTGTTGTTCATAAGGGGTCTCGAGCCCCTTCAAGCTTTTCCAGGTCTTTCTCTGATTCCTTCAACGGGGGTCCTATTCTCAGTTCAGTGGTTTCCTGCTGGCATACACCTCTGTGTTTGCTATATTCTGGCTGTGTCTCTCAGGAGCGATCTACATCCGGCTTCTGTCGGCCTGAACTTCTTTGTCTAATTGGATGGCTGTATATGTATGGACCACATGTGGGGCAGGCTCTGAATGGGTGTTCCTTCTGTGTCTGTTTTAATCTTTGCCTCTCTATTCCCTGCCAAGGGTATTCTTGTTCCCCCTTTAAAGAAGGAGTGAAGCATTCACATTTTGATCATCCGTCTTGAGTTTCATTTGTTCTAGGCATCTAGGGTAATTCAAGCATTTGGACTAATAGCCACTTATCAATGAGTGCATACCATTAGTGTTTTTCTGTGATCTGGTTACCTGACTCAGGATGATATTTTCCAGTTCCATCCATCTGATTATGAATTTCATAAAGTCTTGTTTTTGATAGCGTAGTTGTATTCCACTTCATAGATGTACCACATTTTCTGTATCCATTCCTCTGTTGAGGGGCATCTGTGTCCTTTCCAGCTTCTGGCTATTATAAATAAGGCTGCTATGAACATAGTGGAGCACGTGGCTTTTTTATATGTTGGGACATCTTTTGGGTACATACTCAAGAGATGTATAGCTGGATCCTCAGGCAGTTCAATGTCCAATTTGCTGAGGAACCTCCAGACTGATTTCCAGAATGGTTGTACCAGATTGCAATCCCACCAACAATGGAAGAGTGTTCCTCTTTCTCTGCATCCTCGCCAGCATTTGCTGTCACCTGAGTTTTTGATCTTAGCCATTCTCACTGGTGTGAGGTGAAATCTCAGGGTTGTTTTGATTTGCACTTCTCTTATAACTAAAGATGTTGAACATTTCTTTAGGTGTTTCTCAGCCATTTGGAATTCCTCAGCTGTGAATTCTTTGTTTAGCTCTGAACCCCATTTTATAATAGGGTTATTTGTCTCCCTGCGGTCAAACTTCTTGAGTTCTTTGTATATTTTGGGAATAACGCCTCTATCTGTTGTAGGATTGGTAAAGATCTTTTCCCAATCTGTTGGTTGCCATTTTGTCCTAACCACAGTGTCCTTTGCCTTACAGAAGATTTGCAGTTTTATGAGATCCCATTTGTCGATTCTTGATCTTAGAGCATAAGCCATTGGTGTTTTGTTCAGGAAATTTTTTCCAGTGCCCATGTGTTCCAGATGCTGCCCTAGTATTTGTTCTATTAGTTTGAGTGTATCTGGTTTGATATGGAGGTCCTTGATCCACTTGGACTTAAGCTTTGTACAGGGTGATAAGCATGGATTGATCTGCATTCTTCTACATGTCGACCTCCAGTTGAACCAGCACCATTTGCTGAAAATGCTATCTTTTTTCCATTTGATGGTTTTGGCTCCTTTGTCAAATATCAAGTGCCCATATGTGTGTGGGTTCATTTCTGGGTCTTCAATTCTGTTCCATTGGTCTATCTGTCTGTCTCTTTACCAACACCATGCGGTTTTTATCACTATTGCTCTGTAATACTGCTTGAGTTCAGGGATAGTGATTCCCCCTGAAGTCCTTTTATTGTTGAGGATAATTGAGAGCTGCTGCGGGCCGGGATCCGCGGGTTTGGGACTCCCCTCATGATTACATTCTTTTTTTTTTTTTTTATTAACTTGAGTATTTCTTATATACATTTCGAGTGTTATTCCCTTTCCCGGGTTCCGGGCAAACATCCCCCTCCCCCCTCCCCTTCCTTATGGGTGTTCCCCTCCCAACCCTCCCACCATTACCGCCCTCTCCCCATAGTCTAGTTCACTGGGGGTTCAGTCTTAGCAGGACCCTGGACTTCCCCTTCCACTGGTGCTCTTACTAGGATATTCATTGCTACCTATGGGGTCAGAGTCCAGGGTCAGTCCATGTATAGTCTTTAGGTAGTGGCTTAGTCCCTGGAAGCTCTGGTTGCTTGGCATTGTTGTACTTTTGGGGTCTCGAGCCCCTTCAAGCTCTTCCAGTTCTTTCTCTGATTCCTTCAACAGGGGACCTATTCTCAGTTCAGTGGTTTGCTGCTGGCATTCGCCTCTGTATTTGCTGTATTCTGGCTGTGTCTCTCAGGAGCGATCTACATCCGGCTCCTGTCGGTCTGCACTTCTTTGCTTCATCCATCTTGTCTAATTGGGTGGCTGTATATGTATGGGCCACATGTGGGGCAGGCTCTGAATGGGTGTTCCTTCAGTCTCTGTTTTAATCTTTGCCTCTCCCTTCCCTGCCAAGGGTATTCTTCTTCCTCATTTAAAGAAGGAGTGAAGCATTCACGTTTTGATCATCTGTCTTGAGTTTCGTTTGTTCTAGGGATCTAGGGTAATTCAAGCATTTGGGCTAATAGCCACTTATCAATGAGTGCATACCATGTATGTCTTTCTGTGATTGGGTTAGCTCACTCAGGATGATATTTTCCAGTTCCAACCGTTTGCCTACGAATTTCATAAACTCGTTGTTTTTGATAGCTGAGTAATATTCCATTGTGTAGATGTACCACATTTTCTGTATCCATTCCTCTGTTGAAGGGCATCTGGGTTCTTTCCAGCTTCTGGCTATTATAAATAAGGCTGCAATGAACATAGTGGAGCACGTGTCTCATTTATATGTTGAGGCATCTTTGGGGTATATGCCCAAGAGAGGTATAGCTGGATCCTCAGGCAGTTCAATGTCCAATTTTCTGAGGAACCTCCAGACTGATTTCCAGAATGGTTGTACCAGTCTGCAATCCCACCAACAATGGAGGAGTGTTCCTCTTTCTCCACATCCTCGCCAGCATCTGCTGTCACCTGAGTTTTTGATCTTAGCCATTCTCACTGGTGTGAGGTGAAATCTCAGGGTTGTTTTGATTTGCATTTCCCCTATGACTAAAGATGTTGAACATTTCTTTAGGTGTTTCTCAGCCATTCGGCATTCCTCAGCTGTGAATTCTTTGTTTAGCTCTGAACCCCATTTTTTAATAGGGTTATTTGATTCCCTGCGGTTGAACTTCTTGAGTTCTTTGTATATTTTGGATATAAGGCCTCTATCTGTTGTAGGATTGGTAAAGATGTTTTCCCAATCTGTTGTTTGCCGTTTTGTCCTAACCACAGTGTCCTTTGCCTTACAGAAGCTTTGCAGTTTTACGAGATCCCATTTGTCGATTCTTGATCTTAGAGCGTAAGCCATTGGTCTTTTGTTCAGGAAATTTTTTCCAGTGCCCATGTGTTCCAGATGCTGCCCTAGTATTTGTTCTATTAGTTTGAGTGTATCTGGTTTGATATGGAGGTCCTTGATCCACTTGGACTTAAGCTTTGTACGGGGTGATAAGCATGGATTGATATGCATTCTTCTACATGTCGACCTCCAGTTGAACCAGCACCATTTGCTGAAAATGCTATCTTTTTTCCATTTGATGGTTTTGGCTCCTTTGTCAAATATCAAGTGCCCATATGTGTGTGGGTTCATTTCTGGGTCTTCAATTCTGTTCCATTGGTCTATCTGTCTGTCTCTTTACCAACACCATGCGGTTTTTATCACTATTGCTCTGTAATACTGCTTGAGTTCAGGGATAGTGATTCCCCCTGAAGTCCTTTTATTGTTGAGGATAATTGAGAGCTGCTGCGGGCCGGGATCCGCGGGTTTGGGACTCCTCTCATGATTACATTCTTTTTTTTTTTTTTTTTTTATTAACTTGAGTATTTCTTATATACATTTCGAGTGTTATTCCCTTTCCCGGTTTCCGGGCAAACATTCCCCTCCCCCCTCCCCTTCCTTATGGGTGTTCCCCTCCCAACCCTCCCCCCATTACCGCCCTCCCCCCATAGTCTAGTTCACTGGGGGTTCAGTCTTAGCAGGACCCAGGACTTCCCCTTCCACTGGTGCTCTTACTAGGATATTCATTGCTACCTATGGGGTCAGAGTCCAGGGTCAGTCCATGTATAGTCTTTAGGTAGTGGCTTAGTCCCTGGAAGCTCTGGTTGCTTGGCATTGTTGTACTTTTGGGGTCTCGAGCCCCTTCAAGCTCTTCCAGTTCTTTCTCTGATTCCTTCAACAGGGGACCTATTCTCAGTTCAGTGGTTTGCTGCTGGCATTCGCCTCTGTATTTGCTGTATTCTGGCTGTGTCTCTCAGGAGCGATCTACATCCGGCTCATGTCGGTCTGCACTTCTTTGCTTCATCCATCTTGTCTAATTGGGTGGCTGTATATGTATGGGCCACATGTGGGGCAGGCTCTGAATGGGTGTTCCTTCAGTCTCTGTTTTAATCTTTGCCTCTCCCTTCCCTGCCAAGGGTATTCTTCTTCCTCATTTAAAGAAGGAGTGAAGCATTCACGTTTTGATCATCTGTCTTGAGTTTCGTTTGTTCTAGGGATCTAGGGTAATTCAAGCATTTGGGCTAATAGCCACTTATCAATGAGTGCATACCATGTATGTCTTTCTGTGATTGGGTTAGCTCACTCAGGATGATATTTTCCAGTTCCAACCGTTTGCCTACGAATTTCATAAACTCGTTGTTTTTGATAGCTGAGTAATATTCCATTGTGTAGATGTACCACATTTTCTGTATCCATTCCTCTGTTGAAGGGCATCTGGGTTCATTCCAGCTTCTGGCTATTATAAATAAGGCTGCAATGAACATAGTGGAGCACGTGTCTCTTTTATATGTTGAGGCAACTTTTGGGTATATGCCCAAGAGAGGTATAGCTGGATCCTCAAGCAGTTCAATGTCCAATTTTCTGAGGAACCTTCTGACTGATTTCCAGAATGGTTGTACCAGTCTGCAATCCCACCAACAATGGAGGAGTGTTCCTCTTTCTTCACATCCTCGCCAGCATCTGCTGTCACCTGAGTTTTTGATCTTAGCCATTCTCACTGGTGTGAGGTGAAATCTCAGGGTTGTTTTGATTTGCATTTCCCTTATGACTAAAGATGTTGAACATTTCTTTAGGTGTTTCTCAGCCATTTGGCATTCCTCAGCTGTTAATTCTTTGTTTAGCTCTGAACCCCATTTTTTAATAGGGTTATTTGATTCCCTGCGGTTGAACTTCTTGAGTTCTTTGTATATTTTGGATATAAGGCCTCTATCTGTTGTAGGATTGGTAAAGATGTTTTCCCAATCTGTTGTTTGCCGTTTTGTCCTAACCACAGTGTCCTTTGCCTTACAGAAGCTTTGCAGTTTTATGAGATCCCATTTGTCGATTCTTGATCTTAGAGCATAAGCCATTGGTGTTTTGTTCAGGAAATTTTTTCCAGTGCCTATGTGTTCCAGATGCTTCCCTAGTTTTTCTTCTATTAGTTTGAGTGTGTCTGGTTTGATGTGGAGGTCCTTGATCCACTTGGACTTAAGCTTTGTACAGGGTGATAAGCATGGATCGATCTGCATTCTTCTACATGTTGCCCTCCAGTTGAACCAGCACCATTTGCTGAAAATGCTATCTTTTTTCCATTTGATGGTTTTGGCTCCTTTGTCAAAAATCAAGTGACCATAGGTGTGTGGGTTCATTTCTGGGTCTTCAATTCTATTCCATTGGTCTATCTGTCTGTCTCTGTACCAATACCATGCAGTTTTTATCACTATTGCTCTGTAATACTGCTTGAGTTCAGGGATAGTGATTCCCCCTGAAGTCCTTTTATTGTTGAGGATAGCTTTAGCTATCCTGGGTTTTTTGTTATTCCAGATGAATTTGCAAATTGTTCTGTCTAACTCTTTGAAGAATTGGATTGGTATTTTGATGGGGATTGCATTGAATCTGTAGATTGCTTTTGGTAAAATGGCAATTTTTACTATATTAATCTTGCCAATCCATGAGCATGGGAGATCTTTCCATCTTCTGAGGTCTTCTTCAATTTCTTTCCTCAGTTTCTTGAAGTTCTTATTGTACAGATCTTTTACTTGTTTGGTTAAAGTCACACCGAGGTACTTTATATTATTTGGGTCTATTATGAAGGGTGTCGTTACCCTAATTTCTTTCTTGGCTTGTTTCTCTTTTGTATAGAAGAAGGTAACTGATTTATTTGAGTTAATTTTATACCCAGCCACTTTGCTGAAGTTGTTTATCAGCTTTAGTAGTTCTCTGGTGGAACTTTTGGGATCACTTAAATATACTATCATGTCATCTGCAAAAAGTGATATTTTGACCTCTCTTTTCCGATCTGTATCCCCTTGATCTCCTTTTGTTGTCCGATTCCTCTGGCTAGAACTTCAAGAACTATATTGAATAAGTACGGAGAGAGTGGGCAGCCTTGTCTAGTCCCTGATTTTAGTGGGATTGCTTCAAGTTTCTCTCCATTTAGTTTAATGTTAGCAACTGGTTTGCTGTATATGGCTTTTACTATGTTCAGGTATGGGCCTTGAATTCCTATTCTTTCCAGGACTTTTATCATGAAGGGGTGTTGAATTTTGTCAAATGCTTTCTCAGCATCTAATGAAATGATCATGTGGTTTTGTTCTTTCAGTTTATTTATATAATGGATCACGTTGATGGTTTTCTGTATATTAAACCATCCCTGCATGCCTGGGATGAAGCCTACTTGATCATGGTGGATGATTGTTTTGATGTGCTCTTGAATTCGGTTTGCCAGAATTTTATTGAGTATTTTTGCGTCGATATTCATAAGGGAAATTGGTCTGAAGTTCTCTTTCTTTGTTGTGTCTTTGTGTGGTTTAGGTATAAGAGTAATTGTGGCTTCGTAGAAGGAATTCGGTAGTGCTCCATCTGTTTCAATTTTGTGGAATAGTTTGGATAATATTGGTATGAGGTCTTCTATGAAGGTTTGATAGAATTCTGCACTAAACCTGTCTGGACCTGGGCTCTTTTTGGTTGGGAGACCTTTAATGACTGCTTCTATTTCCTTAGGTGTTATGGGGTTGTTTAACAGGTTTATCTGTTCCTGATTTAACTTCGATACCTGGTATCTGTCTAGGAAATTGCCCATTTCCTGAAGATTTTCAAATTTTGTTGAATATAGGTTTTTATAGTAAGATCTGATGATTTTTTGAATTTCCTCTGAATCTGTAGTTATGTCTCCCTTTTCATTTCTGATTTTGTTAATTTGGACGCACTCTCTGTGTCCTCTCGTTAGTCAGGCTAAGGGTTTATCTATCTTGTTGATTTTCTCAAAGAACCAACTTTTGGTTCTGTTGATTCTTTCTATGGTCCTTTTTGTTTCTACTTGATTGATTTCAGATCTGAGTTTGATTATTTCCTGCCTTCTACTCCTCCTGTGTGTATTTGCTTCCTTTTGTTCTAGAGCTTTTAGGTGTGCTGTCAAGCTGCTGACATATGCTCTTTCCTGTTTCTTTCTGCAGGCACTCAGCGCTATGCGTTTTCCTCTTAGCACAGCTTTCATTGTTTCCCATAAGTTTGGGTATGTTGTATCTTCATTTTCATTAAATTCTAAAATGTTTTTAATTTCTTTCTTTATTTCTTCCTTGACCAGGTTATCATTGAGTAGAGCATTGTTCAATTTCCACGTATATGTGGGCATTCTTCCCTTATTGTTATTGAAGACCAGTTTTAGGCCGTGGTGGTCCGATAGCACGCATGGGATTATTTCTATCTTTCTGTACCTGTTGAGGCCCGTTTTTTGACCTATTATATGGTCTATTTTGGAGAAAGTACCATGAGGAGCTGAGAAGAAGGTATATCCTTTTGCTTTAGCATAGAATGTTCTATAAATATCTGTTAAGTCCATTTGGCTCATGACTTCTCTTAGTCTGTCGATATCATTGTTTAATTTCTGTTTCCATGATCTGTCCATTGATGAGAGTGGTGTGTTGAAATCTCCCACTATTATTGTGTGAGGTGCAATGTGTGTTTTGAGCTTTAGTAAGGTTTCTTTTACGTATGTAGGTGCCCTTGTATTTGGGGCATAGATATTTAGGATTGAGAGTTCATCTTGGTGGATTTTTCCTTTGATGAATATGAAGTGTCCTTTCTTATCTTTTTTGATGACTTTTAGTTGGAAATTGATTTTATTTGATATTAGAATGGCTACTCCAGCTTGCTTCTTCTGACCATTTGCTTGGAAAGTTGTTTTCCAGCCTTTCACTCTGAGGTAGTGTCTGTCTTTGTCTCTGAGGTGTGTTTCCTGTAGGCAGCAGAATGCAGGGTCCTCGTTGCATATCCAGTTTGTTAATCTATGTCTTTTTATTGGGGAGTTGAGGCCATTGATATTGAGAGATATTAAGGAATAGTGATTATTGCTTCCCTTTATATTCATATTTGGATGTGAGGTTATGTTTGTGTGCTTTCATTCTCTTTGTTTTGTTGCCAAGACGATTAGTTTCTTGCTTCTTCTAGGGTATAGCTAGCCTCCTTTGTTGGGCTTTACCATTTATTATCCTTTGTAGTGCTGGATTTGTAGAAAGATATTGTGTAAATTTGGTTTTGTCATGGAATATCTTGGTTTCTCCATCAATGTTAATTGAGAGTTTTGCTGGATACAGTAACCTGGGCTGGCATTTGTGTTCTCTTAGGGTCTGTATGACATCTGTGCAGGATCTTCTGGCCTTCATAGTTTCTGGCGAGAAGTCTGGTGTGATTCTGATAGGTCTCCCTTTATATGTTACTTGACCTTTTTCCCTTACTACTTTTAATATTCTTTCTTTATTTTGTGCGTTTGGTGTTTTGACAATTATGTGACGGGAGGTGTTTCTTTTCTGGTCCAATCTATTTGGAGTTCTGTAGGCTTCTTGTATGTCTATGGGTATCTCTTTTTTTAGGTTAGGGAAGTTTTCTTCTATGATTTTGTTGAAGATATTTACTGGTCCTTTGAGCTGGGAGTCTTCACTCTCTTCTATACCTATTATCCTTAGGTTTGATCTTCTCATTGAGTCCTGGATTTCCTGTATGTTTTGGACCAGTAGCTTTTTACGCTTTACATTATCTTTGACAGTTGAGTCAATGATTTCTATGGAATCTTCTGCTCCTGAGATTCTCTCTTCCATCTCTTGTATTCTGTTGGTGAAGCTTGTATCTACAGCTCCTTGAGAGCTACTGCGGGCCGGGATCCGCGGGTGTGGGACTTCCGGTAAACACAGAACGTGCCCGGTCCTAGAGAAATTCTGCTTCCGTGTGTCCCAAGCTCACCAGGCAGCTTTCTTGCAGCAGAAAATTTGGTCTTACCTGTGGTCCCGAGGCTCAGGTTCGCTCGTGGGGTGCTGCCCACGGGCTCTCTGCAGCGACAGCAAACAGGAAGACCTGTGCCACCCCTTCCGGGAGTTTCAGTGCACCAGGGTTCCAGATGGTCTTTGGCTTTTTCCTCTGGCGTCCGAGATGTGTGTGCAGGGAGCAGTCTCTTCTGGTTTCCCAGGCTTGTCTGCCTCTCAGAAGGTTTAGCCTCATGATTACATTCTTAAACACACACATGGCAGCTCTCTGCTCCCAGATCCCATGTGAGAGAGACCTCACCGCCTGGTCAGGTGGGCACTCCTCAGGCTGCAGAGCAGAAGAGACCACCAACACTGTCCACCCCTGCCCACATCCCTGGCCCAAGAGGAAACTGTATAAGGCCTCTGGGTTCCTGTGGGGGAGGGCCCAGGAGCAGCAGAACCCCTGTGCCTGAGACACCGCCGGAACCTGAAGGAACAGACCAGATAAACAGTTCTCTGCACCCAAATCCCGTGGGAGGGAGAACTAAACCTTCAGAGAGGCAGACACACCTGGGAAACCAGAAGAGACTGCACTCTGCACACATCTCAGACGCCAGAGGAAAACACCAAATGCCATCTGGAACCCTGGTGCACTGAAGCTCCCGGAAACGACGGCGCAGATCTTCCTGGTTGCTGCTGCCACAGAGAGCTCGAGGGCAGCACCCCACGAGCGAACTTGAGCCTCGGGACCACAGGTAAGACCAACTTTTCTGCTGCAAGTGACCTGCCTGGTTAACTCAAGACACAGGCCCAAAGGAACAGCTGAAGACCTGTAGAGAGGAAAAACTACACGCCCGAAAGCAGAACACTCTGTCCCCATAACTGGCTGAAAGAAAACAGGAAAACAGGTCTACAGCACTCCTGACACACAGGCTTATAGGACAGTCTAGCCACGGTCAGAAATAGCAGAACAAAGTAACACTAGAGATAATCTGATGGTGAGAGGCAAGTGTAGGAACCCAAGCAACAGAAACCAAGATTACATGGCACCATTGGAGCCCAATTCTCCCATCAAAACAAACATGCAATATCCAAACACACCAGAAAAGCAAGATCTAGTTTCAAAATCATATTTGATCATGATGCTGGTGGACTTTAAGAAAGACGTGAAGAACTCCCTTAGAGAACAAGTAGAAGCCTACAGAGAGGAATCGCAAAAATCCCTGAAAGAATTCCAGGAAAACATAAATAAGCAAGTAGAAGCCCATAGAGAGGAGTCACAAAAATCCCTGAAAGAATTCCAGGAAATCATGAATAAACAAGTAGAAACCCATAGAGAGGAGTCACAAAAATCCCTGAAAGAATTACAGGTAAACACAATCAAACAATTGAAGGATTTAAAAATGGAAATAGAAGCAATCAAGAAAGAACACATGGAAACAACCCCGGATATAGAAAACCAAAAGAAGAGACAAGGAGCTGTAGATACAAGCTTCACCAACAGAATAAAAGAGATGAAAGAGAGAATCTCAGGAGCAGAAGATTCCATAGAAATCATTGACTCAACTGTCAAAGATAATGTAAAGCGGAAAAAGCTACTGGTCGAAAATATACAGGAAATCCAGGACTCAATGAGAAGATCAAACCTAAGGATAATAGGTGTAGAAGAGAGTGAAGACTCCCAGCTCAAAGGACCAGTAAATACCTTCAACAAAATCATAGAAGAAAACTTCCCTAACCTAAAAAAAGAGATACCCATAGGCATACAAGAAGCCTACAGAACTCCAAATAGATTGGACCAGAAAAGAAACACCTCCCGTCACATGATAGTCAAAACACAAAACGCACAAAATAAACAAAGAATATTAAAAGCAGTAAGGGCAAAAGGTCAAGTAACATATAAAGGCAGACCTATCAGAATCACACCAGACTTTTCGCCAGAAACTATGAAGGCCAGAAGATCCTGGACTGATGTCATACAGACCCTAACAGAACACAAATTCCAGCCCAGGTTACTGTACCCTGCAAAACTCTCAATTAACATAGATGGAGAAACCAAGATATTCCATGACAAAACCAAATTTACACAATATCTTTCTAAAAATCCAGCACTACAAAGGATAGTAAATGGTAAAGCCCAACATAAGGAGGCAAGCTATACCCTAGAAGAAGCAAGAAACTAATCGTCTTGGCAACAAAACAAAGAGAATGAAAGCACACAAACATAACCTCACATCCAAATATGAATATAACAGGAAGCAATAATCACTATCTCTTAATATCTCTCAACATCAATGGCCTCAACTCCCCAGTAAAAAGACATAGATTAACAAACTGGATACGCAACGAGGACCCTGCATTCTGCTGCCTACAGGAAACACACCTCAGAGACAAAGACAGACACTACCTCAGAGTGAAAGGCTGGAAAACAACTTTACAAGCAAATGGTCAGAAGAAGCAAGCTGGAGTAGCCATTCTAATATCAAATAAAATCAATTACCAACTAAAAGTCATCAAAAAAGATAAGGAAGGACACTTCATATTCATCAAAGGAAAAATCCACCAAGATGAACTCTCAATCCTAAATATCTATGCCCCAAATACAAGGGCACCTACATACATAAAAGAAACCTTACTAAAGCTCAAAACACACATTGCACCTCACACAATAATAGTGGGAGATTTCAACACCCCACTCTCGTCAATGATCAGATCATGGAAACAGAAATTAAACAGAGATGTAGACAGACTAAGAGAAGTCATGAGCCAAATGGCTTAACAGATATTTATAGAACATTCTATCCTAAAGCAAAGGATATACCTTCTTCTCAGTTCCTCATGGTACTTTCTCCAAAATTGACCATATAATTGGTCAAAAAAGGGGCCTCAACATGTACAGAAAGATAGAAATAATCCCATGCGTGCTATCAGTCCACCATGGCCTAAAACTGGTCTTCAATAACAATAAGGGAAGAATGCCCACATATACGTGGAAATTGAACAATGATCTACTCAATGATAACCTGGTCAAGGAAGAAATAAAGAAAGAAATTAAAGACTTTTTAGAATTTAATGAAAATGAAGGTACAACATACCCAAACTTATGGGACACAATGAAAGCTGTGCTAAGAGGAAAACTCATAGCTCTGAGTGCCTGCAGAAAGAAAGAGGAAAGAGCATATGTCACCATCTTGACAGCACACCTAAAAGCTCTAGAACAAAAAGAAACAAATACACCCAGGAGGAGTAGAAGGCAGGAAATAATCAAACTCAGAGCTGAATTCAACCAAGTAGAAACAAAAAGGACCATAGAAAGAATCAAAAGAACCAAAAGTTGGTTCTTTGAGAAAAATCAACAAGATAGATAAACCCTTAGCCAAACTAACGAGAGGACACAGAGAGTGTGTCCAAATTAACAAAATCAGAAATGAAAAGGGAGATATAACTACAGATTCAGAGGAAATTCAAAAAATCATCAGATCTTACTATAAAAGCCTATATTCAACAAAACTTGAAAATCTACAGGAAATGGACAATTTCCTAGACAGATAGCAGGTACCAAAGTTAAATGAGGAACAGATAAACCAGTTAAACAACCCCATAACTCCTAAGGAAATAGGAGCAGTCATTAAAGGTCTCCCAACCAAAAAGAGCCCAGGTCCAGACGAGTTTAGTGCAGAATTCTATCAGACCTTCATAGAAGACCTTATACCAATATTAGCCAAACTATTCCACAAAATTGAAACAGATGGAGCACTACCGAATCCCTTCTATGAAGCCACAATTACTCTTATACCTAAACCACACAAAGACCAAACAAAGAAAGAGAACTTCAGACCAATTTCCCTTATGAATATCAACGCAAAAATACTCAATAAAATTCTGGCAAACCGAATGCAAGAGCATATCAAAACAATCATCCACCATGGTCAAGTAGTCTTCATCCCAGGCATACAGGGATGGTTTAATATACGGAAAACCATCAACATGATCCATTATATAAACAAACTGAAAGAACAAAACCACATGATCATTTCATTAGATGCTGAGAAAGCATTTGACAAAATTCAACACCCCTTCATGATAAAAGTCCTGGAAAGAATAGGAATTCAAGGCCCATACCTAAACATAGTAAAAGCCATATACAGCAAACCAGTTGCTAACATTAAACTAAATGGAGAGAAACTTGAAGCTATCCCACTAAAATCAGGGACTAGACAAGGCTGCCCACTCTCTCCGTACTTATTCAATATAGTCCTTGAAGTTCTAGCCAGAGCAATCAGACAACTAAAGGAGGTCAAGGGAATACAGATCGGAAAAGAAGAAGTCAACATATCACTATTTGCAGATGATATGATAGTATATTTAAGTGATCCCAAAAGTTCCACCAGAGAACTACTAAAGCTGATAAACAACTTCAGCAAAGTGGCTGGGTATAAAATTAACTCAAATAAATCAGTAGCCTTCCTCTACACAAAAGAGAAACAAGCCGAGAAAGAAATTAGGGAAGCGACACCCTTCATAATAGACCCAAATAATATAAAGTACCTCGGTGTGACTTTAACCAAGCAAGTAAAAGATCTGTACAATAAGACCTTCAAGACACTGAGGAAAGAAATTGAAGAAGACCTCAGAAGATGGAAAGATCTCCCATGCTCATGGATTGGCAGGATTAATATAGTAAAAATGGCCATTTTACCAAAAGCGATCTACAGATTCAATGCAATCCCCATCAAAATACCAATCCAATTCTTCAAAGAGTTAGACAGAACAATTTGCAAATTCATCTGGAATAACAAAAAACCCAGGATAGCTAAAGCTATCCTCAACAATAAAAGGACTTCAGGGGAAATCACTATCCCTGAACTCAAGCAGTATTACAGAGCAATAGTGATAAAAACTCCATGGTTTTGGTAAAGAGACAGACAGATAGACCAATGGAATAGAATTGAAGACCCAGAAATAAACCCACACACCTATGGTCACTTGATTTTTGACAAAGGAGCCAAAACCATCCAATGGAAAAAGATAGCATTTTCAGCAAATGGTGCTGGTTCAAATGGAAGTCAACATATAGAAGAATGCAGATCGATCCATGCTTATCACCCTGTACAAAGCTTAAGTCCAAGTGGATCAAGGACCTCCACATCAAACCAGACACACTCAAACTAATAGAAGAAAAACTAGGGAAGCATCTGGAATACATGGGCACTGGAAAAAATTTCCTGAACAAAACACCAATGGCTTATGCTCTAAGATCAAGAATCAACAAATGGCATCTCATAAAACTGCAAAGCTTCTGTAAGGAAAAAGATACTGTCGTTAGGACAAAACGGCAACCAACAGATTGTGAAAAGATCTTTACTAATCCTACAACAGATAGAGGCCTTATATCCAAAATATATAAAGAACTCAAGAAGTTAGACCCCAGGGAGACAAATAACCCTATTAAAAAATGGGGTTCAGAGCTACGCAAACAATTCACAGCTGAGGAATGCCGAATGGCTGAGAAACACCTAAAGAAATGTTCAACATCTTTAGTCATAAGGGAAATGCAAATCAAAACAACCCTGAGATTTCACCTCACACCAGTGAGAATGGCTAAGATCAAAAACTCAGGTGACAGCAAATGCTGGCGAGGATGCGAAGAAAGAGGAACACTCCTCCATTGTTGGTGGGGTTGCATACTGGTACAACCATTCTGGAAATCAGTCTGGAGGTTCCTCAGAAAATTGGACATTGAACTGCCTGAGGATCCAACTATACCTCTCTTGGGCATATACCCAAAAGATGCCCCAACATATAAAAAAACACGTGCTCCATTATGTTCATCGCAGCCTTATTTATAATAGCCAGAAGCTGGAAAGAACCCAGATGCCCTTCAACAGAGGAATGGATACAGAAAATTTGGTACATCTACACAATGGAATATTACTCAGCTATCAAAAATAATGACATTATGAAATTCGTGGGCAAATGGTTGGAACTGGAAATATCATCCTGAGTGAGCTAACACAATCACAGAAAGACAAACGTGGTATGCACTCATTGATAAGTGGCTATTAGCCCAAATGCTTGAATTACCCTAGATGCCTAGAACAAATGAAACTCAAGATGGATGACCAAAATGAGAATGCTTCACTCCTTCTTTAAAAGGGGAACAAGAATACACTTGGCAGGGAAGAGAGAGGCAAAGATTAAAACAGACACAGAAGGAACACTCATTCAGAGCCTGCCCCACATGTGGCCCATACATATACAGCCACACAATTAGACAAGATGGATGAAGCAAAGAAGTGCAGACCGACAGGAGCTGGTTGTAGATCGCTCCTGAGAGACACAGCCAGAATACAGCAAATACAGAGGGGAATGCCAGGAGCAAACCACTGAACTGAGAATAGGACCCCCGTTGAAGGAATCAGAGAAAGTACTGGAAGAGCTTGAAGGGGCTTGAGACCCCATATGTACAACAATGCCAAGCAACCAGAGCTTCCAGGGACTAAGCCACTACCTAAAGACTATACATGGACTGACCCTGGACTCTGACCTCACAGGTAGCAATGAATATCCTAGTAAGAGCACCAGTGGAAGGGGAAGCACTGGGTCCTGCTAAGACTGAACCCCCATTGAACTAGACTGTTGGGGGGAGGGTGGCAATGGGGGGTTGATTGGGAGAGGAACACCCATAAGCAAGGGGAGGGGGGGATGTTTGCCCCGAAACCGGGAAAGGAAATAACACTCGAAATGTATATAAGAAATACTGAAGTTAATAAAACACACACACACACACACACACACACACACACACACACACACACAGACACACACACACACACACACTACATATGCCTATGGAGCAAAAGACAAAGCACCGGTGCAGAAAGAACTCACTCATTCTGTATGAAAAATCAGCTCCAGTCTTTATTGTATAGAGAATAATAGCTTCTACCCTTTTAATGTTAAATAAATTAAACCCAAGTTTGTAAGAAAAAAAACCTTGTTTCTTTTAACAAGACTAACCCTGCCTTGTTATTAAGAAAGGACCTGTTCTGTCCCATCGTAAGGAGAAGATCGCCTGATCCTTTTGCTCTCTGCAGCTTCTTCTATCCTCTTTCCCTCTGCATATTGCTCTTAATTTTTTATGTTACTTATAGTTTCTAAGTTATGCCACTCTGAATTCTCCTTCAATTCTTTCTCTTGTCTCCTGTTCTGAAGTCACAACAATGGTTTTACTCTCAATGTTTTTTCTTCTAAAGTGATACCTGTACTTCTAAGTTCTTCTTGAGTTCAATTCTGTCTAAAAGGTGTTCTGTCTAAGAAACCTTCTCTTCAGGTCAGTTCCTCTCAACTCAGTTCTTCTCAGCTCAGTTCTGACTCTTCTCTTTGTCTGCAGGATTTAAGCATCTTTCAGAATACATGACCTTATGTCAAAAAGGTCACATACAAAATCAAATCATACATTGAAATAGAAGTTTACAACAGAAAATGTTAACATGCGTATCCATTAGGAGTAATTATCTGGCTAAATATCTATCTCTTCTCACAGCTCCACAGGTTCACTGAAGATTTAAAATCATAACTAATTCATTAATGAAGTTTTGTATAGGAAAACCCAGTCAATATTTATCTTCTGTTCAAGCACCTATAATAAATTGTTAGTTCCCTTTTTATGACCTTTGGTTAATTGTTTTACAACTTCGTGGAATATACTCTGAGTAGGAGAAAATCTGGTTACTATCTAAGAGCATTTAACTGGTAAGAGTAACAGAGTGACAGAGTTCTCATTGCAGTTTTGACTATCAGAAAGGGACCTAATAGCAGTCCCACTATAAAAGAGCTTAAAATAATCTCTGATAATAATTTTAGGAATTCTTATAGAATCATCATAAAGACTTAAGAAGTCATCTATTTGTCCATATAGCATCACTACAGTACATTTTTGTAGATCTGCAGAGGACTCCTCTAAAGAGGTAGGCTATTATTTAGTGACTTTTATATATGTTTGATAATAACAAGAAAAGCGTACTAATAAACATGAGATTCCTAAAATAAACTCTCCACATGGACTGACCCTGGACTCCAACTGCATATGTAGCAATGGATAACCTAGTAAGAGCACCAGTGGAAGGGGAAGCCCTTGGTCTTGCCAAGACTGAACCCCCAGTGAATGTGATTGTTGTGGGGAGGGCAGTACTGGGGGGAGGATGGGGAGGGGAACACCCATAGAGTAGGCAAGGGGAGGGGTTAGGGGGATGTTGACCCGGAAAGCAAGAAGGGGAATAACATTCAAAATGTAAATAAGAAATACTCAAGTTAGTAAAGTTGGGACAAATAAATAAATAAATAAATAAATAAATAAATAAATAAATAAATTCTCCTACAGTCTTGCCTGATAAGAGTGAATCTGTCACAGATTATATTATAATCAGGGCAGACCATATCAAGAAGATCAACTGCTAGTTATTAGCTAGCCCTATTATAGCTCCTGACAATTCTTAAGAGACGGGGCAATTTTAGGTCTTTGTATTCTTTTTAGCAGTGTCAGAGATGGAGGCACATTTCCATACTTCCACATTTTCATGTGTTTCATACTTCCACATATTCAATCCCAGGGAAAACTCTTCAGAGAGTTCCATTCAGGCAAAACTGAGATTCATGGCTTCAGTGCAGAATTGAATTGGAGGAACAGGTAGTATGAAGTTGATTTAGAGATAATTTTAAGATTTAAATATATTTTCTAGTAACAAATGTTGTTCTTGATAATTACATGTATGTACACAGTACATTCTTTTTTTTAATCTTTATCAACTTGAGTATTTCTTATTTACATTTTGGTTGTTATTCCCCTTCCCAGTTTCCAGGCCAACATCCCCCTAACTCCTCCACCTCCCCTTTTATATGGGTTTCCCCTCCCCATCCTCCACCCATTACCACCCTCCCCCCAACAATCATGTTCACTGGGGGTTCAGTCTTGGCAGGATCAAGGGCTTTCCCTTCCACTAGTGCTCTTACTAGGCTATTCATTGCTCCAATGAGGTTGGAGCCCAGGGTCAGTCCATGTGTGGTCTTTGGGTACTGGTTTAGTCCCTGGAAGCTCTGGTTGCTTGGCATTGTTGTTCATGTGGGGTCTCGAGCCCCTTCAAGCTCTTCCAGTCCTTTCTCTGATTCCTTCAACGGGGGTCCCATTCTCAGTTCTGTGGATTGCTGCTGGCATTTGCCTATGTATTTGTTGTATTCTGGCTGTGTCTCTCAGGAGAGATCTATATCCGGTTCCTGTCAGCCGGCACTTCTTTGCTTCATCCATCTTATCTAGTTTGGTGGCTGTATATGTATGGGCCACATGTGGGGCAGGCTCTGAATGGGCATTCCTTCTGCCTCTGTTCTAAACTTTGCCTCCCTATTCCCTCCCAGGGGTATTCTTTTTCCCCTTTTATTTTATTTTTTTTTTTGGTTCTTTTTTTTTTTTTCCGGAGCTGGGGACCGAACCCAGGGCCTTGCACTTCCTAGGTAAGCGCTCTACCACTGAGCTAAATCCCCAGCCCCTTTTTCCCCTTTTAAAGAAGGAGTGAAGCATTCACATTTTGATCATCCGCCTTGAGTTTCATGTGTTCTATGCATCTAGGGTAATTCGAGCATTTGGGCTAATAGCCACTTATCAATGAATACATACCATGTGTGTTTTTCTGTGATTGGGTTACCTATCTCAGGATGATATTTTCCAGTTCCATCCATTTGCCTATGAATTTCATAAAGTCATTGGTTTTGATAGCTGAGTAATATTCCAGTGTGCAGATGTACCTCATTTTCTGTATCCATTCCTCTGTTGAAGAGCATCTGGGTTCTTTCCAGATTCTGGCTATTATAAATAAGGCTGCTATGAACATAGTGGAGCACGTGTCTTTTTTACATGTTGGGGCATCTTTTGGGTATATGCCCAAAGAGATATAGCTGGGTCCTCAAGTAGTTCAATGTCCAATTTTCTGAGGGACCTCCAGACTGATTTCCAAAATGGTTGTACCAGTCTGCTATCCCACCAACAATGGAGGATTATTCCTCTACCATTTTAATATCTAGCTCTTGTGATTCTCCCATCTTTCTAAAGATCCTTTTTTCATATTTATATCTTTCTGTTCTATGTCACATGGACTTTAACTAGGGTTTGATCACAGCTCTGTGGAATTATCCATTGACACTTGATGGTTTCAGCGGGGGTTTTATAACTGGGTACTAAAATTTCCTTCTACCAGAATCTATAAGTTTCCAATAATTCAGGTATAAGTGTTAGGGTCCCATAAACTCTATTCAGTGATATAGTTCGGCCAGTCTTGTGTAGGCTCAGTGCCAGTATCTAGAGTTGCTGTGAGTTCCTGATTGCTATGGCCATGTTGAGTGCAGATTATTTCATTTTTTGTGTTTCTCCTTATCTTTCAGCTATCTGAATTTTTCTAACTCCACTTGTTCAATTAAGCTTGATCCTTATAAAGGTGCTAAAATTTGTGTTCTTTTTCAGATTTTTATTATTCCCTGCATATTGTACAGCCATGGATCTCTCTGCATTCACCCCCATTTGCTTCAAAGAAAGGATTCTCTGATTAACTCTGAGAGAACCTTTTATCTACAAGTATAAAAATAGATACTTGGAAGGTGTTTTGATGCTCTTTCAGTTTACTTAGTAGTAGTCTGTTCTCCCTGAAAAAAGCCTCATGTGGTTTGAAATGAGTTTACAGTTCTAGGCATTCATTCCACCATATAAGACAGGCCTTTAATTGACAATAAGAGTGAGTAGTTACCCCTAAAACAGTTGTGTCACTATTGTACATGAGTGTACTTCTTGTAAACGGGTTGCTATTGTGGTTAAGAAAGCAGATAGCTGAGTAGCAACATTAATACATTATTTTTATTATTAAATTGATTTATTTACACATTTTATGTCCCAATATCAGCCCCTCTTCTTCCAGTACCCCTTCATTCAGATTCTCTCCTATTTTTTCTTTGCTTCTCTGAGAGGGGGAAGCCCCACTCTGGGTATCACTCCCCACTCTCCCTTCTTCCCCACACATTAAGTCACTGCAGGACTAGACACATTCTCTTTTACTGAGGCCAGAAAAGGCAGTCCAATTAGGGAATCCATAGGAAGGCAACAGATTCAAGGATAGCCCATGCTCCAGTTGTTGGAGGACCCACATGAAAACCAAGCTGCACATCCACTATGTATGCACAGGGAACCTGGTTCCAGACTATGTATGCTTTTTGGTTGGTGACTCAGTCTTTGCAAGGCCCCAAAGGTCCAGGTTAGTTGATTCTCTTGGACCCCATGTCCATCTTTTCTTCCTCCAACTCTCCTATATGACTTTGCAAACTCTATCTAATGTTTGACTATGGATCTCTGAACATGTTTCAGCCAGCTCTTGTGTGGAACATTTCACAGGACAGTTATGCTAAGCTTCAGTCTGCTAGCATAAAAGAGTATCATTAATAGTGTCAAGGATTGGTGCTAGCTATAGGATAAGTCTCAATTTGAGTGAGTCATTGATTGGCCATTTCCTCTATGTCTGTTCTATAGTTGGCCCTGCACATCTTACAGGCAAGACACATTCTGGGTTGAAGATTGTGTAGGTGGCTGGATGGCTTTATATCCTCTCAGGGGAGGATACACACTCACTTATAAGTGAGTTTTTCCCTCTCTCTGACTCCTGTGATTATTTTGTTTCCCCCTTCTAAATGTGAATGAAGCTTCCTTACTTGAGCCTTCCTGCTTGTCAAACTTCTTATGGTCTGTGGATTGTATCCTAAGTATTCTGTAATTTTTTTGGTTAAATATCCATTTATCAGTGAGTATATACCATGCATGTCCTTTGAGGTCTTGGTTACCTCAATCAGGATGGTATTTTCTAGTTCTGTCCATTTGCTTGCAAAGTTTATGTTGTCCTCTTTTTTATTTATTTATTCATTATTTATTTAATTATTTTTGTATATTTTAGGTATTTATATTTCAAATGTTATCCACTTTCCCCTCTCCCAGCCCCCTCCCCCCTCCCCATGCTTCTATGAAGATGCTCTCACTCCATCCACCTACTCCCATCTCAACACCCTGGCATTTCCCTACACCAGGGAAATGAGCCTTCACAGGACCAAGGCCTTCTCCTTCAATTGATGTCAGACAATACCACCCTATGTTACACATACAGCTGGAACCATTGCACTCTTTGGTTCCTGGTTTAGTCTCTGGAAGCTCCTGGGGGTCTGGTTGGTTGATATTGTTGTTACACTCTAGAAAAGCAAGAAATTCATCTTCTTTAAACAAACCCAAAGTAAGTTAGCTATAAAACATAATTCTACCCCGAACAACAAAAATAATAGGAAACAACAATCACTACTCCTTAATATCTCTTAATATCAATGGACTCAATTCACCAAATAAAATGATATAGACTAACAGACTGGATATATAGACAGGACCCAACATTTTGCTGCATACAGGAAATGCACCTCAGTGACAAAGACAGATACTATCTCAGAGTAAAAGGCTGGAAAACAATTTCCAAACAAATGGTCACAAGATACAAGCTGGAGTAGCCATTCTAATATCAAACAAAATTGAATTTCAACCAAAAGTTATCAGAAAGGTAAGAAGGGATACTTCATATTCATCAAAGGAAATATCTACCAAGATGAACTCTCAATTCTAAACATCTATGATCCAAATGCAAGTACACCCACATTCATAAAAGAAACCTTACTAAAGTTTAAAGCATACATGGCAACACACAATAATAGTGGGAGACTTCAACACCTCACTCTCATTAATGGACAGATCATGGAAACAGAAACTAAACAGAGATATAGTGAACCTAGCAGAAGTTATGAACCAAATGAATATAAGAGATATCTATAGAACATTTCATCCTACATCAAAAGAATGTACCTTCTTCTCAGCACCTCATGGTACCTTCTCTAAAATTGACCATATAATCGGTCACAATACAGGCCTCAACAGATATAAGAAGATTAAAATAATCCCAGGCATCCTATCAGATCACCATGATCTAAGACTAGTCTTCAATATCAACAAAAACAAAAGAAAGTCCTCATATACATGGTATCTGAACATTGCTCTACTCAAATAACTTGATTCTTGTTTTTAATAGCTATACATCACTAGAATTTGGCATTTTTCCTATCCTGTACTATGAAAGTTAGCAACAAGGGAAGAAGTTTCCAGCTCAGTTCATGCCTGATTTCTCTACAGTTTATTAAACAGGGAGTTATACGTTCAGCAATAGGGCCTTATCAAATAGTTCTGGTATGAAAACCAGAGGAATGGCAAGAACTTGCATTGTTTGGGAAGTGGGACAAACATTTCTGTGATTTCCAGATAATAGGTTTCCATATGGTTTTTCCATATGCTATTTGTTTACGTTAACTTCTCCTCTAATATAATTATCTCTGACATTACCTCATCCCCCTCCATGACTAAATGCTCTCATTGTTATTTTGCTTTCTCTTTTTTCTTTTATAAATATGATATGATTCTTAGTCCCTCAAAATAACCTCCACATACACGTTATGTCCTTCTGTTTTCTTGTTTTTAGATGTGTAAGTTAAATATGCAAAACTAAATAATTAAAGCTAGAATCAAAATGTAAAAGACCATGCCACATTTGTTTCTTTGCATTAGTTAACCTTATGGCAGTATATTTTTTTCAATATAATCTCTTTGCCTGTAAATCTCATAATTTTATTTTCATAGCAGAATTATACTCCATTAAAATATTGTCACATCTTTTTATATTCTCCACTCATCAGTTGTTTGGCATGTAGGCTATTTCCATTTACTAGATACTGTGAATAGACTAGCAATGAACATGGCTGTGCCAGCATCTCAGAAGTAGAACACCATTGAGTATCTGCCAAGGAGAAATAGTAGGTGATCCCATGGGTTTTTTAAATTTTTTGAGAATCTCTCATATTGATTTCCAAAATAGCTAACCATTTTATGTTCTTACTAGGAGTGTGTAAATGTTCACCTTTTCCTATAACTATGACATCATTTATTGTCATTTGTATCCTATATGATATCCATATGACTGAAATGATGTAGACTCTTAAAGTAGTTTTCCTTTGCATTTTTGATGGGTAAGGATTTTATATGCCTTTTACATATTTCTAACTATAAGAAATGGAAAAACTGGTGTAGATACTAATACAGATGTTAAAGGAAAGAAAAAGTGACTAGGATAATAATAAGAAAGACCAAATTGCAAGTACAGACTTCTCAAGGGAGAGTCACAATTAACTCTTAATATTAGCTATATATACCATTTTAGGTGACTCTCAAGTTATGGCTTAAAATATTTCTAAAAAATATTTCTTTTAATTTTCTTTTCTCTCATTTAGAGAAAAAAAGAGATTATAGAATGACTTCGGAGGTGCCTTGGGTATGTTGATACTATCTGACAAGGCAGAAGGTGGAACCTCAAGGTTTGTACAAAGGCTTTATGATTATTCTTTTACTGTACATGGAGTTTATAGAAGAAATCCAAGAAATCTACTACATAAACCTTAAGCAAATGTTGTTAAAAAGTTTATATTACAATTTATGATCCTCAGCTGGTGAAAGTAGCTTCAACTATACTTAGGTTAGGGGTTCCTTTTCCTTCTGTCCCCATAGTTTTCTTTCCTAGCCTCAATTTTATAAACTTTTGAGATGTTCAAAAAGTTATGTCTTCATGACAGAACAGAGGTAGAATTCAGAAACCAATCTTTTGACTATAAATCATTTACGGAAAAAATTTAAAAGAACCAAAGAAAAGCAAAAGACAAACCTGTAAAATAGTCACAGGTTACAAAGAAGAAATGACATTACTTACATGGACTTCAAAAAAATCCCTGCTACCTCAAACTGCCTCTCATTTACATGCCATTTTAAATCATAAGGTGACAATCAAAAGAGAATAAGATTTCTCCATAAGATTAGCATGTCGCTAAAAATTTGGGACCTGGGGTTTGACAGATAATTGTGAAGGATGGTTTATTCTGTGATCCATAAATCCACTAGTGAGATCTAAGAATATGACTCCTGGGTATATAGTCTAAGTTTTCTCTGTACCATCTTTTTTTCAAAGATTATTGGTAGCCTCAGTGAACTGATTGCAAACTGCTATTAAAATTTATTGACCATGCATTATAGTTTTCTTTTTTTCTGTGATTAACACCTTAACTAAAGAAAGAGGAAAGCATTTATCAGTCTATCACTTCCAGGTAATACTACGTCAATGTAGGAAGTCAGGGCAGGAACTCAGGGCAGAAACCCAGAAGTAGAAAACATGGAGGAATAGTGCTCACTGGCTAGCTTGCTGCTTAGCTAGATTTCTTTAACGATACTGGGCCACTTGCATAAAGATGATACTACCAGCAGTGGGTATATTTTTCCTACATTATCAATTAAGATAACCCTTCATAGACATGTCTACAAACTAACATTACTCAATTGAGACTTTATTTTCAGGTCATTCTAGGATGTGTTGACAACTAATGCTATCTGGGACATCATGAATGCTAGGATATGTTTCAGACCCTTCTATTTTTTCAGTAAACTGCCATTATGTCAGATTTGGTATTGTGTGTTATTCTCTGCACTGTAGTACCACATTTATCTTACCAATTGATAATTGTATATCCTTAAATTTATTTTTTGAGATTGCTTATATTTAAGGTTTCCTGCCATTCAATATGTATTCAAGACCGGCTTCTATAACTTCTTTAGCAAAACACATGTTGAATCCCAAGATTTCTGAAATATTAGTTATTCAACAATGAGTCTTCCATCTCCAAAGGCTGGATTTCTTTCTATTAATTTAGCTTGCTTAGGAGCCAGAATAAATTTCAGTGCCCTAGTCCTTGGCTAGCATACATGAGACCTTATGTTCAATTTTTAGCATAGCAAATAAACAATAAAAAGCAATGAAAGCCTTAGGTCTTTTAAATTTTAATTCAGCAATATATTTTCCATTGCAGATACTTTTGTATGTTATTATTTAAATTTGTTTTTTGTTATTTTTACTATTGGATATTTTTATTTATATTCCAAATGTTTGTAACAAATATTTATTTCGTCTGCAAGTTCTACAAAGAGAACTTATTACAATTTTCAAAATTACAATTTCTATATTGTGAAACAACTGAGTTGCAAGTGCTGATTAAACCTTCCAAATTTGCTTAACTCATTAACTAACTCTGTTAGTATTTTATGGACTTTTGGGACCTTTTTGAATATATGACTATGTCACCCAAAAATAGAGAAATTTTACTAATTTTAGTGTAATTTGAATTTATGTATGTCTACATGTGTGCATGTATGTATGTATGTATGTATGCATGTATGCATGTAAGTATGTAAGTGTTTAATCTATCAATTATGTCTCGAACATCCAGTTTTAGAATACTAGTAATGGATACAAGCATTTATATCTAATTGCCACAACTAAATGAACGCTATATTTTTCTTGATAGTCTTTCTTACTGAGACTTCTTTCATCTTATAACATATGGAAAACTTTGGAGAGTGTCATATGTTGAGTTGAAAGGAATACATTCTGCATTTGTTCAGGGCAGTGATCTGTATAGATTTGTTATGCTTATTTGATTTATTGTATTGTTCATCATTCGATCCTCTTGATTTCTTCTGTCTTGTTGATATATGCATTTGCCTGTTCTTTCTGAGCCCACTCCAAAATTGCTTTTTAAAGTCTGTTTCTACAGCAATTTCTTCATTGCAAGATTGTTTCTTACATTTACCAAGAAACATTTCCAGCCTCTCACCACAAGTATAAGACATTCCTACATTTGTAGATATTTTCAAATGTTGCACGTTTTCTTAGATTCAAAGCCTCATTAATTTGACAAGAAAGGTACTAGTGACAGAGCCCATTAATTAACAGAAATTTATTTTCTCCCATTCATGGACCATAGAAGTTAGAAGAGAAAGTATTTTCAGGATGTGTATCTTCCAAGGCTTCTTCATTTGATTTGATTAAATTGCCATTTCCTCTGTATGTCTTCAGTCTTTGCAGAAATCTATCCAAAATTCTTATTTAAAACAACCACAGATTAGGAGCCAACCTAGTGACTTTATCTTAATTATTTTTTAGAATACCTATATGTAAATACAATTATAATCTAAGATATTAAGATTCTACCCTGTGCATCTGAAAGTGTGAAAAAATAAATATCAAACCTCTCTGTTTTCTGGAAAATAAAGGTCTTAATTAAAGATGATATTAAATGTTCTAGGTATTAGAAAACAGACTTCAATTAGTCCAGTTTTACTATATACTTTCAGAAATCTATTATTATGCATATGAATATTTATAAATACTAAATCTTCTTTTCTTTAATGTTTATTAATAATTTATCATACTTTCTATTTATTGAATATATTTTTATTTCTTTACATTTCAAATGTTATCCTCTTTCTTGGTTTCCCATCCATAAACCCGCTATCACACACCCCCTTCTTCCATGCGGGTGTTCCTCTACCCATCTAGCTACCTCTACCCACCTACCTGCCCTGATATTCCTCAACACAGGGGAGTCCAGCCATGGCAGGGACAAGGGCTTCTCCTCCTATTGATGCCCAACAAGGCCATCCTCTGCTACATATGCAGCTGGATCCATTGGTCTGCCCATGTGTATACTTTGGATGATGGTTTAGTGCCTAGGAGCTCAGGTTGGTTGGCATTGCTGTTCTTATGGGGTTGCAAGTCTCTTCAGTTCCTTCAATTATTTCTCTAACTCCTCCAAGGGGACCCCATTCTCAGTGCAATGGTTGCCTGCTAGAGTCTGTCTCTGTATTTGTCATGCTTTGGCAGAGTCTGTAAGGAGAGAGCTATATCAGGGTCCTGTCAGCATTGACTTCTTGGCATCAGCAATATTGTCTGGGTTTGGTGGCTGTATGTATATGGGCTGGATCCCCAGTTGGAACAGGCCCTGGATAGCCTTTCCTTCAGTCTCTGCTGCAAACTTTGTCTTGCTATCTGCTCTTATGAATATTTTTGTTTCCCTTTCTAAGAAGGACTAAAGCATCCATAGTTTGGTCATCCTTCTTGAGCTTCATGTGGTCTGTGGATTGTATATTGGGTAATCCGAATATTTTGGGTATTTTGGGCTAATATCCACTTATCAGTGAGTGCATACCATGTGTGATTTTTGGTGTTTGTGTTACCTCACGCAGGATAATATTTTCCAGTTCCATCCATTTGCCTATGAATTTCATGAAGTCATTGTTTTTAATAACTGTGTAACACTCCATTGTGTAAATGTACCACATTTTCTGTATCCATTCCTCTGTTGAGGGACATCTGGGTTCTTTCCAGCTTTTAGGTATTATAAATAAAGTTGCTATGAATGTAGTTGAGCATGTGTCCTTTTTGTAGGATGGAGCATCTTTTGAGTGTGTGCACAGGAATGGTATCACTGGGTCCTCAAGTAATACTATGTCAAAATTTCTGAGGAAACTCTAGACTGATTTCCAGAGTTATTGTACCAACTTGCAATCCCACCAACAATGCAGGAGTGTTCCTCTTTCTCCACATCCACACTAGCATCTGTTGTTACCTGAGTCGTTGGACTTAGCCATTCTGACTGGTATGAGGTGGAATCTTAGGGTTATTTTGATTTGCATTTCCCTGATGACTAAGGATGTTGAATATTTCTTTAGGTGCTTCTCAGTCATTCAATATTCCTCAGCTGAGAATTCTTTATCTTAGTATTCCATTTTTAATAGGGTTATTTGATTCTCTGGAATCTAACTTGAGATCTTTATATATATTAGATATTAGCCCTCTATCAGTTGTAAGATTGGTAAATATCTTTTCCAAATCTGTTTGTTTCCTGCTTTGTCCTAATGATAGTGTCCTATGCCTTATAGAAGCTTTGCAGTTTTATGAGGTCCCATTTGTCAATTCTTGATCTTAGAGCATAAGTCATTGTTGTTCTGTTCAGGAAAATTTCCCCAATGCTCATGTGTCTGAGGCTCTTCCTTTCTTTTTCTTCTACTAGTTTGAGTATATCATGTTTTATGTGGAGGTACTTGATTCACTTGGACTTGAGCTTTGTTCAGGGTGATAAGAATGGATCAATTTGCATTCTTCTACATGCTGACTGCCAGTTGAACCAGCACCATTTGTTGAAAAAGTTATCTTTTTTTTCCAGTGGATGGTTTTAGCTCCTTTGTCAATGATCAAGTGAACATAGTTGTGTGGGTTCATTTCTGGGTCTTGAATTCTATTCTATTGATCTATCTGCCTGACTCTGTACCAATACTATACAGTTTTTATCACTATTGCTCTGTAATACAGCTTGAAGTCAGGGATGGTGATCCCCCCAGAAATTCTTCTTTGTTGAGGATAGTTTTCACTATACTGGGTTTTGGAGGGGATTATATTGGATCTGTAGATTGCTTTTGGCAAGATGGCCATTTTTACAATATTAATCCTGCCAATCTATGAGTATGGGAGATCTTTCTATCTTCTGAGATCTTCTTCAACTTCTTTCTTCAGAGACGTGAAATTTTTTCCATACAGATCTTTCACTTTCTAGGTTAGATTCATACTGAGGTATTTTATATTATTTGTGACTATGGTGAAGGGTGTCATTTCCCTAATTTCTTTCTTATTTCTAAGTTATTTTAAATCAAATTTAAAAACATTATATTTTCATCTCAATATTCCTTTTTTTTGGTTACTATATAGTTGAATCATCTATTTTCTTGTGTCATACTTTGTTTCTATCTTTGTTTAACATTTTTAGAAGCAAACAGATCAATTACTTTTTTTGGCTATTATTGATTTTGTTTCTTTTTGACTTGTAAATTTGATTCATTTCCATTTAAATAATTATTCTGAAGGAAGTACCGCTATGATTTTGTTATATAGCTTTCCAGTGTTTTCGCTTGTCTTTGATAGCATGAATAGCTTTTTGTTCTTTCGTCTCTCTTTTGTAAATATTATTTGTGTTTAGTTTTTTATTCAATTCTTATTTTCTTATGTGTATGCTTTATAAATATTGCATGGCTCATATTAACATTTCTTAAACTATTCACAAGTTGCAAATTTTAATTTGCATTTGTAGTCATTTAACTTTTACAGTATAAAACCACATTTTTTCTTAAATTTAATTTTTTGTAATTATATTCATGTATATAATGTATTTTGACTGTATTCATCTCCCATTATTCTCTTTTATGTGTCTCACACTCTTGTTTTCTCCCTTTGTCCCAAAGTCTTCTTTTTGCTTCCTTGTGCCTCATTCTACATCAATTGATCCTGGTATCCTAGCTGGAGCAATGAACGAATGAATGAAGAAATGGTAGACAATGATGAAATATAAGCACACAGAACAATTTGGATTTGGTGGGCTGTGCTGGCTCTGATGGAGATGTAATAGGGAACCACAATGTATTTTTTATATGGAGGAGTTAACTAGTCTCAGTGGGAGGTTTCTATAGGGGAACAATATAAGATTGACGTTATCCCAGAGGAGGAACCTGAAATTGATAGTTTTTTAGCTCACTGGTCAATTAAAAAATAGTCCTACTTGGATCATAGAGTGTTTCTGCATCTCATGGTTCTAATATATAAGGTTCTTTGGCATGGTTGTGACTATGTCACTAATACACAAGATTTCTTCCACTTCACAAACCGATGTCTACTTCTTTTTTTTTTTTTGTAAGTCATATAGAGGTGGCTATATCTGTTGTGTATTCACGACTTCAGCAGCCATGGAAGATCCAGAAGACATTGTTCTATAACCCTCTTTTCCATCTCTGGCATTTACCGTATTTCTAGCCCCTCTAATTGGATCTTCCCTGGGACATAGGAGTGACATGAATGTCTTATTAAGAGCTGAATACCCAACAAACATTTATACTATTTACTTTGTCTAGCTGTATCTCTTCATTAACCTTCAGCTTCTGCAGCAAGAAACTCCTCTGACTCATACTGAAAGATGCACTAGGATAGAAATAGTGATTTTATATGTATGTAGGATATAAATAGTGGATAAAACATAATTAAAGTATGTTATTCTAGTATCCTTTTCTACAATTTTTGTGATTTCTTTCAGAAATTATTCATGTATTATTCACATAATAACAGAATTGAATATGACAAAATTATTATAAATTAATGTGATTTTGAGGATCCCTTAGTGATGATCACTTTTTCCTTTTTATTTTAAGAGCAACTATTATTTTTGATAACTTGATTATTAGATATTTTATTTCAGGTCCATTAGAGTTTACTATTTGGTGTTTGTTGACTTTCTTAAATAACTAAGAGGCAAACGGGCCAAGGATACCTTTAGAAAGAACCCAGTATCAACAAACCTGGAATCATAGGGGCTTACTGCAAATGAAGGAACAATCAGGAGTCTGCAAGGGTCCTAATTAGGCACTCTAAATACACATCATAGATGTGTAGTTTGATTTTTTTGGGACACCTAACAGAGATAGCAGGGGCTGTTGTTATGTTTTTGAGATCCTTGTCTTCCCACTGGGTTGTCTCCTCCAGCCTTAATATGAAAGGAGGTGTCTAAGGTTGATGAAATTTGAAATACTATGTTTGTTTGGTAACCATGGAAAGCTTGCACATTTTAGAAGGATGAGGATGAAAAGAGGTTTGGAGGGAGAAGGCAGTTGATTCAGAGGCCAGGAAGGAGGAGAATATATGTACTGGTCTGATGTGAGATATGAGAGAATAAATGAATGATAAAACAATAAATAAAATTATTTATTCTTAAAACAATAAATAAAATTATTTATTCTATTTCAGAATTTTTGAGTCTTTTAATCATTGCCAGAACTTTATTGATACACTCGTTTTGTTTTTTAGTAATTTTAAAATAGTTTTACGGCATACAATAAAAAGGTAAGTACATAACTTAACTTATTCTAGAAGAGAAAAGGCAGAAGTAGAAACAATATTTGAATGTTTCTGAAATATTTTCCATTTATTAAAAATACATAAATCTAGTCATTTATAAAGTCATTCGACTCGTGACTTTCAGCCTTAGACAAGAACTTGAGCATCATCATTTGTCTTTGTTCTTTTATATTATACACAATACATTATCTGTGCTTTAATGCCATTCATTCTGTTCTTCTGCAATATCATGACTACAATAGTCTTACAATGTAGAGCATTAAATATTGAAATAAAGAAGATGTGTATGGATTTGTTACCTATCAAACATATCCTTTCTGTTCTAAAGTCAGTATTTTGAAACTATAGATGTCCTTAATTAACCTTTTACAATATTTCAATATAAACATCTGTAATCAAATAATGTAAATATAGTTTTCATGACTAAGGCCAGACTATGAAATATAAGATAATAGTATTTGTTTGTTTCCTGAGACTGACTCCTTTCATTATGATAGGAAATGAAGAATATTATTCTTTCTTGTGGTCTGATTAACTTTAATTCATTCACTATATCTAGATTGAATTAAACAAATTCTTTTGTACAAAAATGTTGATGCTACATGGATAAAGTCTCACCTTTTATGTATTAAGTCCATAAATGGGATATAGTATAATATTAAAAATAGTGATAGTTTTAATATTTTTTGCTTGTTGACAAAGTCCTGAACATGTCATTGTACCTAGGTTTCCACTGGATTCTTGGACTGCCAAGAAAAGAATTCAATACCATTAGGAAAGGGGAGAAGAGAAACTTAAGTTTATTTGTAATGAAAGAATGTAAAAGACCTATATATTAATTATTATAACAGTAAAAACTAATGAAATCATATTTTAAAACTATAAGAGCAACATCAGTGGAAGGACACACATCTCAGAGTATTTGGGCAGAATAAATTTGTCTTGATGGGGAAAAGTCACAAAGTGGGTGGATGAAGAACAGGATATAAATTTGAGAGAAGTTGACTATTTTTTAAAAAAATATATTGTACAAAATTCTCAAAGAATAAATAAACATGTCCAAAAATATCAATTATAGTTAAATAAGAACATCCACCCCTACAACATTGGGTTTTGCTTTAAATGTCACCTTCCTTATAACTTTTTGTGACTTTACATATTTCCGTGGTGTGCTCACATTTTATAGATGTGTGTTTATCTTTCCTTTTCCATTGTGAAAGCTTCTTGAATTTTACCTCAAAACAAAATATTATTTTTCATTCAAAATTTATCTTCTGGAACTATCTCCCTCTCCTTTCAGTTCTCCTTAGTAAAAGTCTATACCTTTTGCTATTTCTTCAATTCTATCTCCTACTTAGTATGCCATTTTTCACTTTAAATCACTTCTTTTTAAAAAAATTTTTTTTTTCCCGGGGCTGGGGACCGAACCCAGGGCCTTGCGCTCACTAGGCAAGCGCTCTACCGCTGAGCTAAATCCCTAACCCCTAAAAAAATTATTTTTATCATTCTAATTATGTGTATTTATCTGCTTGTGGATATTTGAATGTAAAATCAAATGCCTACAATTGCCAAGGCATTGAATTTCATGGAGCTGCAGTTACATGTGTTTTTGAGCCAACTTAGTGAATTCTGGGAACCAAACTTCAAGAGCAGCATGTGCTCTTAATTGTTGATCCATATCATTTCTTAGTATAAAATATCCTATACATTTAAGATAACATCATGCGGGGTTGGGGATTTAGCTCAGTGGTAGAGCGCTTGCCTAGGAAGCACAAGGCCCTGGTTTCGGGCCCCAGCTCCGAAAAAAAAAAAAAGAACCAAGATAACATCATGCATGAGGATAATATAACAAACTTCTAATTTGTTCAGAGAGTTACATCAAATGATATTTATAACATGATAAAGTAAACTAACATTACCTACCTACCTACCTACACACTGATAAACTACAAGGTTCTTCTCTACTGCAAATATTAGTCAAGATTTATGGTAACTTGGATTGTTTTTAAAGATTGTTTATCTCTGGGAATATCTCAATAGAAATGGCAAAATGACTGCAAAAATTAGAGATCAGGGAGTGTGACGGCAAACTTGTGTTTTCTGGACACGACAAGGCCAATACAAACATAAAATCACTACAGTTGTGACTGTCTGTAAAAAACACACAAGATCAAGGTAGTCAATATTCCACCATGGGGTACATGAGGTGGCTCACAAGCCCTCATTTGAAACTAAGGTGCTATTGAAAGGTAGTGATTGCTAGGGAAGAGAGTTAGTTTTCATTAGGGATACAGCCCCTATAGTCCAATAGATGACCTCCCACTTATGCATACATGAGGAGCAAAAATTAGACTCAGTGGTTTATTTTATAAAAGGAAAAAAAATAAAGACATGAAATTAGAAGATCTGCTTGTGAGAGTGAATCTGCAAGGTGTTAAGGGGAGGAGCTTTGGTGAATATGACCCCATCCATTTTATGCATGTATGAATTTCACAAAGTATAATACAATTGCTATATTGAAAAGGCCTTTGCATGCATTTTTTTTCTCTTGGAAAAACAACATGAGAGTTAGAGAATATTATGTTCCCAAAATTTCTGGCCATGATAAAAACAATTCCAAATGACCTTGAACTGCATAGCACACATACAAAAAATCCAGAAAGCAGACAAAATTTACAAAGAGCCAAACATCTTTTTATGGGAACCCTGCACATTTAGATTAGAATACAAAATGAATGTGTTCTTCTAAAGAATAGGCTGGGGAGATAGAAGATAGCTAGCTACTTCCCCTTGAGAAAACAGTGGTGCATAGAGAGAGAGAGAAAAAAAGCCAGTGTTACAGACTGGACTGAACTGGTTTTTGAGTCCAATACATCATCTTCCATGCCTCAAAACATCATCTTTTCTTTGAGAGTGTTGACTTCAAAGAACCTCAAAAGACTCTAGGAGACTCTGCCTGTTTGCCGATCCTTGACTGGTAAGTACACTGTGATTGAGGTATGCGGCCTTTCCTAGATCTCTATGATCAATGCTATATATATATATATATATATATATATATATATATATATATATATATATATATATATATATATATGAAGATACTCATGATGCAGACCTGTAGATTGTATTTAGTCTTAATAACTCTGTGTAAATACTTATTACGTTCAATACCCTGGACTTATAAATGACAGTTGGTCTTACAGGGACACTGTTCCTCTTGTTGAATGATCCTCTTTCTCAAATTGAAATAAGAAGAAACTACTAAGAGGCAACTATGCCTTGAAGGTGTAGTTTCTGAAATTTCAAAAATTGCTTAAGACTCTCCATTTAATGGAAAGATTGGGCCATACTTAATTTTGCTACACATTAAATTTCAAATCAATGACTAATACATAAGTGGCAAAGTAGTCTTATATACAGTAATAAATTGTCTGAATAAGCATTTCTGGACCCGATCTAGACAGACTTTTTCTCCAACCACAATAAACATAGGAGAGACAATTGGTATATTGAAACCTAAGGAAATAAACCATCACCAGATGTCTTATAACCACCACAACAGGAGAAGAGCTGGAAAGTAAGTTTAGGAAATATGAGAAGAATCAAGACATAAAAGGGATAATGTAGCTAGGATAGAAGCTAGAACATGGCTCTATAACCAAAAGTTGCTTCCTGGTGAGTTAGATTTGAGAATATTTGTTAACTTGTTTTGCTAGAATTTTCATGCCATGAATTTTGTCTCACGGTCTTGACACTAGTGTGTGACCTGACCCACTTTTCCTATTAACAGGGTTATGCAAAAGATGAGTATACTTGTGGCCTTGAACAGCTAATTGCAACATTTTTAAAAAATGGAGAATTGTTCATCATCCAACAGAGGAAGGAACTTCGAGAGGAAAGCAGCCATCTCACAGGTACAAGAAATTTAATACCCCTGTGTTAACTCAAAAAAAGATCTATCTTCACTGGTTGGTATTAATTTATATGTATTATTTGGTTGATGATTACTATTGGATGCTAGAAGATACTGACAAATGTTACACTTTTTTAAAAAATTACTTTTTATATTTGCATTGCTTTTGCCCCCTCCCACTTCTCTTCCCCCACAGTTCCTCATCCTAATCTCCTTCTGCCTCTGAGAAGATACCTCCACTAATCATCCCTCTTCTCAGGGGCCTTAACTATCTCCAGTAAAGGAATAGGTAGATTTTCTCCCACTGAGCTCAGACCAGGCATTTCTCTGCTATATATGTGCCAGGGGCCTTGTACTAGACCATGTATATTGCCTGGTTGCTGGTTCAGTCTCTGAGAGTTCCCAGGGGGTCTGGGTGAGTTGAGACTGCTGGTATTCCTATGGGGTCACCCTCCCCTTCAGCTTCTTAAATCTTTCCCCTAATTCCTCCATGGTGGTCCCTGACTTTAGTCCAATGATTGGATGTACTTATTTGCATCTGTCTCTGTGGCAGCTGCTGTTATGGCCTCTCAGAGGACAGTCATGTTAGGCTCCTGTTTGTAAGCACAGCATAACATCAGTAATAGTGTCAGGCCTTGATGCTCCCCACACCTCACAATGAGATAGATTCCATTTTAGGTCAGTCACTGAACCTCCTTTCCCCCAGTCTCTTCTCTATTTTTGTCCCTATACTTCTTGTAGACAGGAACAATTTTGGGTCAGAAATTTTGACTATGAGTTGGTAACCCTATCCATCCACTTGAGGCCCTGTTTGACTACTGAAAGTGGGCTCTCAGAGTTCTTTCTCCTTACTTTTGGGCACTTTGGCTAAGGTCACCCCCAGTGACTCCTGAGAATCTCTCACCTCTCAGAGTTCTGGGACTTTCTAGAGAGTTCACCCCATGTAATACCCCTGAGGTTGCATATTTCCATTCATTCTCTTGACCCTCTGGAATTCTCTCCTAACTCTTCCCCATATCTGGTATAGTTCTACTTTTGCCCTCCTCTCCCATCTCCAGCCCAGGTCTTTTCTTTACTCTGCCTCCTATGATTATTTTGTTCCCCCTTCTAAGTGTGAGTGAAACATCATTACTTGGCCCTTCCTGCTTATCAAACTTCTCATGGTCTGAGGGTTTTATCCTAGGTATTTTGTAATTTTGGCTAAATATCCACTTATCAGTGAGTACACACCATGCATGCCCTTTTGGGTCTGGATTACCTCACTCAGATGATATTTTCTAGTTCCATCCATTTCCATTGCAAAATTCTTGATGTCCTCTTTTTAATAGCTGAATATTATTCCCTTGTGTAAATGAACCACATTTTCTGTATCTATTCTTCATTTGGGGGATATCTGGGTTGTTTTCAGTTTTTGGCTATTATAAATAAGGAAAGATGCCATGAATATAGTGGAGTACATGCCCTTGTGGTATGGTGGGGCATCTTTTGGGTATAGGCCCAAGAGTTATTAGATCTTCAGGTAGAACTATTTTCAATTTTCTGAGAAGCTGCCAAATTAATTTCCACAGTGGTTGTACCAGTTTGCAATTTTTAGTGTCTAGATTTTGTTTTTATCTCATGAATGTTTGCTTTTTAATGGGAGATGTTTCATTGAAATGTGTTACAAATTAATTGTTGTTTGTAAGGTAAGTATAAGATATCCTTTACTCTAGGGTGTACTTTTGATCTATAATCCTCTTAGTATATTTACTACATATTTAAGTAATTATTGAGTACTTTCTATATTAAGTAGTATGAGCTTGAAATATTTCAGACCTTATGTATTATACATGCTTTTACTTGGATTATGTCCTAGATCTCCTTCTGTAACACTGGTTTCATTATAGACTGATGGACTAATGTTTCTTCCTGAAGAAGATTATTCTTATGGTAAAAGCTGAGGTAAAATAAGGACAGAGAACAATGAGGTTTATCAGTCTCACCGATATTTAGAATACTAACAAATGTAACAGTCAAATGCCACCATGAAAAGTAAATAAGAACAAAGGTTTGGAGAAGTTACAAGCTTTCATTGGAAATTGTGTACCTGCTTCTAGGAACACAACAAAGGACCAGGTAATATGCTAAAGGATATGTAATCAGGAAAAGTTGAGAGTGACTGTATCATAATATACAACTCATTTGAATAAAAATTAAGAACACATGATAATTATTCATCTATCCTCAGATACATCTTTCAAGATCTATAAACCTATAAAACATTTCTTATGTTTATGAAAGAAAAATCCATTAATCATCTTTCTTTCAATATGTAGATGCAATTATTTTACATTTTATATTTTCCCCTTTTACTAAATGACTTGTTTTAACAATGGGAGAAAATGTGGAGAGGAAAAATACCATCTCTTCTTCTTTTAATATGAAAACAAAAATAACATAAAAGAATGTTATCTTCCATTTATTGCCACAAAGGAATTAAACCAGATTGTAGCTTCATAGGCAATGTTATAATATGCACATATCTTAAACAGGATGATGAAGAGTCGATGTTCTATGGAGAATAATTGACATTGTGTATATTAAGTAAATAAGTACTAGAAAATATAACAGTCTGAACCAAAACTGAGTATGTAAAAAAAAAAATGAAAGACACACTTTGGGCATCTGTGGTCTCTAACTTTAGAATTTTCTCAAATGAAGCTTTCATTGTTAATAGTTAAGTAGCTGAAGCAAAAACATCTACTAGTGCTTTATTTTTATATTGCAAGCACATTGGTTGTAGTTTATCACATTGACAGTAAAATCTATCATCCTCTACCTGAAGCTATAATAAGAGCATGTTCAAATCAACAAGTCTTTTCTTCAGAGCAAGTAAACTGTAAATTGTCCTTGACCAGCCACAGAAACACAATGCAACCTCCCTGTTAATCTCGTAAAGATAAACAGATTCTGTCCTTCATCTTCAGCAATAGCATGTCAGTTGTAATGATGCTTTAAATTTGGCATTTTCTACTTACTGATGTCCAGGAGAAAGATGTTAAAAATATTATGGCAGCCTCTGATTATTCTATATTAATCTGGTATGTGGAATTTGGCATTAAAGATACTTTGTGACTTAAATAGAAAATAGAGTGTGACGAAAATCAGGAACATTTTATCAGAAAAGTAAAGAAAATATCAACAAACCAATAGGAAGAAATTCTTATATGATTATATTTCACTAGTTCAAATTCCATTCTTCTATGTCAATATCACACTCATACATGTACATATAAACAAGAGAGAGACCAATATTACTGATTTTATTCATTTGAAATGATCTCACCGTCATTTTAAAATAATTACAACTTTGCAGGATTCTCATCATATATCAAAAAGTAATTATCATTAACATGACCTTACAAAGTAGCACCAGAAATTTGTTGAACATAGAATTTGAAATATTTTTCTATAATAGAATCACAGTAATAAATATATACACTTTTTTTCTTATCAATTGGTGTAAATAACCTTGGTGCCAACAGACTACAGTTTCTTTACAAAACTCCAGTATTAGATTTGAAAATTAACTATGGATGTGTAGCATTTAGGAACAGAATTGTCAAGAAACAATCTTGATATGTTTGTAAGAGGCAGTATGGTACAATGGTATGGGATGCCTCAGTGAGCCCATGTTGAGACATCTATCCACCAACTGAGGTACCAGTTATAAGATGTGTCTAGTAGTATAGAGTAGCACAGAATAGTTCCTTTGGGTGCATGGGAAAGATGGTTGAGAAGGGAGTAGAGGCAGAGGAGAGAAGGAGGACCAAGAAGGACAGAGAGAAGAGATAAAGAGAAAAGTCTGGCCAGGAACAAGTGGAGAGACAGAAGTGGGAGGAGAGAGGGAGAAAAGGGGTCAGAGGAAAGAGAAAAGGGTCAGAGAAAGAGAGAGACCAAAATCATTCTTTTTTTTTTTTTTTTTTTTTTTTTTATAGCAAGCCATGGTTATCTGGCTGTTGCTAGGAAACTTTTGGCTGGAGCATAGAAGGAACATTAACATGCTAACAAACCCTACCTAGTTAGTTAACCTGTTGTTGAAGGGTTGCTGTGCTACTAAGCTACAGCATAATACATAAGGATAAGAATTTGAACAAGATACAATTTGGATTTCAGAGGTTTGTGCTCATTTTTACTTGTATAACTTGCTCATTCTATACCTGTATATAGCAATGAATCATTGCAAAATAAAGCATGTTAGAGCAGATCTACTCATTTTGTGGCAGACAGGAAGCAAAGACAGAAAGTCAAATAATTATCCAGTGACAAGATTTCCCTTTTGAAAGCACACTTGAAGTGTGCCTAATTCCTGAAAGTAGGCAGTTTTTTTTTCTCCTCCTCCTCCTCCTCTTCTTCCTCTCTCTTTTTTACTTTCATTTAAAAATGTTTTTATATGTATAGGTATATATACACATATATGTGTTTATGTATGTATGTATGCATGTATGTATGTATGTATGTATGTATTTAGCTTTTTTTTATTAACGTGAGTATTTCTTTTTTTTTTTTTATTAACTTGAGTATTTCTTATATACATTTCGAGTGTTATTCCCTTTCCCGGTTTCCGGGCAAACATCCCCCTCCCCCCTCCCCTTCCTTATGGGTGTTCCCCTCCCAACCCTCCCCCCATTGCCACCCTCCCCCCATAGACTAGTTCACTGGGGGTTCAGTCTTAGCAGGACCCAGGGCTTCCCCTTCCACTGGTGCTCTTACTAGGATATTCATTGCTACCTATGGGGTCAGAGTCCAGGGTCAGTCCATGTATAGTCTTTAGGTAGTGGCTTAGTCCCTGGAAGCTCTGGTTGCTTAGCATTGTTGTACTTTTGGGGTCTCGAGCCCCTTCAAGCTCTTCCAGTTCTTTCTCTGATTCCTTCAACAGGGGACCTATTCTCAGTTCAGTGGTTTGCTGCTGGCATTCGCCTCTGTATTTGCTGTATTCTGGCTGTGTCTCTCAGGAGCGATCTACATCCGGCTCCTGTCGGTCTGCACTTCTTTGCTTCATCCATCTTGTCTAATTGGGTGGCTGTATATGTATGGGCCACATGTGGGGCAGGCTCTGAATGGGTGTTCCTTCAGTCTCTGTTTTAATCTTTGCCTCTCCCTTCCCTGCCAAGGGTATTCTTTTTCCTCATTTAAAGAAGGAGTGAAGCATTCACATTTTGATCATCCGTCTTGAGTTTCGTTTGTTCTAGGGATCTAGGGTAACTCAAGCATTTGGGCTAAGTGAGTATTTCTTATATACATTTCGAGTGTTATTCCCTTTCCCGGTTTCCGGGCAAACATCACCCTCCCCCTCCCCCCTCCCCTTCTTTAGGGGCGTTCCCCTCCCCATCCTCCCACCCTAGCCGCCCTCCCCCCAACAGTCTAGTTCACTGGGGGTTCAGTCTTAGCAGGACCTAGGGCTTCCCCTTCCACTGGTGCTATTACTAGGATATTTATTGCTACCTATGAGGTCAGAGTCCAGGGTCAGTCCATGTATAGTCTTTAGGTAGTGGCTTAGTCCCTGGAAGCTCTGGTTGCTTGGCATTGTTGTACCTATGGTGTCTCGAGCCCCTTCAAGCTCTTCCAGTTCTTTCTCTGATTCCTTCAACGGGGGTCCTATTCTCAATTCAGTGGTTTGCTGCTGGCATTCGCCTCTGTGTTTGCTGTATTCTGGCCGTGTCTCTCGGGAGAGATCTACATCCGGCTTCTGTCAGTCTGCACTTCTTTGCTTCATCCATCTTGTCTAATTGGATGACTGTATATGTATGGGCCACATGTGGGGCAGGCTCTGAATGGGTGTTCCTTCTGTGTCTGTTTTAATCTTTGCCTCTCTCTTCCCTGCCAAGGGTATTCTTGTTCCCCTTTTAAAGAAGGAGTGAAGCGTTCACATTTTGATCATCCTTCTTGTGTTTCATGTGTTCTAGGCATCTAGGGTAATTCAAGCATTTGGGCTAATAGCCACTTATCAATGAGTGCATACCGTGTGTGTTTTTCTGTGATTGGGTTACCTCACTCAGGATGATATTTTCGAGTTCCGACCATTTGCCTACAAATTTCATAAAGTCATTGTTTTTGATAGCTGAGTAATATTCCATTGTGTAGATGTACCACATTTTCTGTATCCATTTGTATTTAGCTTTCATGTATGTCTGTCTATCATATGTATGCCTCGTGCCTGTAGAATGAGGAAGAGTGTTAGATATCTTGGAACTGAAGTTACAGATGGTTATAAACTCTCAGATGGGTCTTGGGAATTGAACCTAAGGCCTCTAGAAGAACAAAAATTGTCTCCATCTCTAGACATTATTCCTTACTATATCATCTTTTATTTAAAGTGATTAAATAATTCATTAGGGAAGTTTGTCACCTGATGACTTAACCAACTTTTATTCTTTACACTAGCTAGCGATCAAACATTCTGTTCTCCCTTAATTCTGCATACCTTCAGTGTATGGGTAATAACTGAATTATAGAAATGGAGTATGTTGTCCGTTGGTAAACCTCCTATCCCATTCCCTCTTCTTCAATGAGGGTGTTGACCTACCCATCTAACCACCCCTTACCCCCCGGCATTCGCCTACACTAGGGGGTCCAGCGTTGGCAGGACCAAAACCTTCTCCACCCATTGCTGTCCAACAAGGCCATCCTCTGCAACATATGCAGCTGGAGCCATTTGTACTCATTCTATGGTGGTTTAGTACCTGGGAGTACTGGCTAGTCGTTATTGTTGTTCTTTGTGGTTGTAAACCCCTTCAGGTCCTTTGATCCTTTCTCTAACTCCTCTATTGGGGACCCCATTCTCAGTTCAATGAGCATCTTCCTCAGGATTTGTCATGCTCTGGCACACCCTCTCAGGACACAGCTATAACAGGTTCCTGTCAGCATGCACCTCTTGGCATCCCCAATAGTGACTGGGTTTGGTGTGTGTATGTATATGGGCTAGATTCCCAAGTGAGTCAGTCTCTGAATGACCATTCCATCAGTCTCTGTTCCAATATTTGTCTCCCTATCTCCTATGAATATTTTGTACCCTTTCTAAGAAGAACTGAAGAATCCTCACTCTGGTCATCCTTCTGGAGTTTTATGTGGTCTGTGGATTGTATCCTGAGTAGTATGAGCTTTTGGACTAATATCCACTTATGTGTAAGTGCATACCACGTGTGCTTTTTGTGATTGGGTTACCTCACTCACGATATTTTCTAGTTCCATCTATTTGCCTGTGAATTTCATGAAGTCATTGTTTTTAATAACTGAGTAGTACTCCATTGTATAAATGCAGCATATTTTCCTTATCTATTCCACTGTTGAAGGACATCTAGGTTCTTACAGTTTCTGGCTATTATAAGAAAGGCTGTTATGAACATAGTGAATCATGTATCCTTGTTAATGTTGGAGCATCTCTTGGGTTATATGCCCAGGAGTGGTATAGCTGGGTACTCAGGCAGTACTATGTCCAGTTTTCTGAGGAACCTACAGACTGATTTCCAGAATGGTTGTACCAGTTTGAAATCCCACCAACAATGGAGGAGTGTTCCTCTTTCTCCACATCCTCACCAGCATCTGTTGTCATTTGAGTTTTATCTTTGCAATTCTGACAGGTGTGAGGTGAAATCTCAGGGTTGTTTTGATTTGTATTTCCCCAAAGCCTAAGGATGTTGAACATTTCTTTGGGTGCTTCTCAGTCATTTGATATTCCGCAGCTAAGAATTCTTTGTTTAGCATTGTACCCCATTTTTACTAGGGTTATTTGCTTCCCTGGTCTACCTTCTTGAGTATATTGTATATATTGTATATTAAACCTCTATCAGATGTAGGATTGTAAAGATCTTTTCCCAATCTGTTGGTTGCCATTTTGTCTTAATGATAGTGTTCTTTGCTTAACTGAAGCTTTGCAATTTTTTTAAGGTCCCATTTGTCGATTCTTGATCTTAGAGCATAAGCCATTGTTTTTCTGTTCAGGAAATCTTCCACAGTGCCCATGTGTTAGAGGCTCTTCCTCACTTTTTCTTCTATTAGTTTGAGTATGTCTGGTTTTATTTGGAGGTCCTTGATCCACTTGGACTTGAGCTTTGTACAGAGAACAAATTGATTTGTATTCTTCTACATGCTGAATTCCAGTTCATCCAGCACCATTTGTTGAAAAGCAACCTTTTTTGCACTCAGTGGTTTAACTCCTTTGTCAAAGATCAAGTGACCTTAGGTGTGTGGTTTCATTTCTAGGTCTTTAATTTGTTTACCTGCCAGTCTCTGTACCAATATCATGCATTTTTTTAATCACAAAATCTCTAAAATATAGCTCAAGGTAAGGTAAGGTAACAGATGTTCTTTTATTGTTGAGGAGAGTTTTTGCTATCCTGAGTTTTTGTTATTCCAAATGAGATTGCAAATTTCTCTTTCTAACTCTATGAAGAATTGAGTTGGAATTTTGATGGGGATTGCAATTAATCTGTAGATTGCTTTTGGAAAGATGACTATTTTTTACAACATAAATGCTTCCAAACCTTGAGCATGGGAGGGCCTTCCAACTTGTAAGATCTTCTTCAATTTCTTTCCTCAGAGACGTGAAGTTCTTGTTATACAGATCTTTCACTTGTTTGGTTAGAGTCACACTGACATATTTTTTATTATCTGTGACTATTGTGAAGGGTGTCATTTCCCTAATTTCTTTCTCAGCATCTTTATCCTTTGAATAGAGGAAGGCTTCAAATTTGTGAGAGTTTATTTTATATACAACCACTTTGCTGAAGTTGTTTGTCAGGTTTCAGAGTTCTCTAGTGGAATTTTGGGGGTCACTAAAATATAATGTCATATCATCTGCAAATAGTGAAATTTTGACTTATTGTTTTCTAATTTATATCCCTTTCATGTCCTTTTATTGTCTAATTGCTCTGACTAGAACTTTGAGTACTGTATTGAATGGGGAGAGAGAGAGAGAGAGAGAGAGAGAGAGAGAGAGAGAGAGAGAGAGAGAGAGAGAGAGAGAGAGAGAACAACCTTGCCTAGTTCCTGATTTTATTGGAATTGCTTTATGTTTCTCTCCATTTAGTCTGGTGTTGACTACTGGTTTGCCATATGTTGCTTTTACAATGTATAGGTATGGGTCTTAAATTCCTGATATTTCCATATCTTTTAAAAAGAATGGGTACTGAATTTTGTCAAAAGCTTTCCCAGCATCTAAAGATATGATCATTCTGCCTCTGTTCTAAACTTTGCCTCCCTATTCCCTCCCAAGGGTATTCTTGTTCCCTTTTTAAAGAAGGAGTGAAGCATTTGCATTTTGTTCATCCTTCTTGATTTTCATGTGTTCTGTGCATCTAGGGTAATTAGAGCATTTGGGCTAATATCCAATTATCAATGAGTGCATACCATGTGTGTTTTTCTGTGATTGGGTTACTTCACTTAGGATGATATTTTCCAGTTCTATCCATTTGCCTATGAATTTCATAAAGTCATTATTTTTGATAGCTGAGTAATATTCCATTGTGTAGATGTACCACATTTTCTATATCCATTCCTCTGTTGAAGGGCATCTGGGTTCTTTCCAGCTTCTGGCTATTATAAATAAGGCTGCTATGAACATAGTGGAACATGTGTCTTTGTTATATGTTGGGGCATCTTTTGGGTATATACCCAAGAGAGGTATGGCTGGGTCCTCAGGTAGTACAATGTCCAATTTTCTGAGGAACCTCCAGACTGATTTCCAGAATGGTTGTACCAGTCTGCAATCCCACCAACAATGGAGGAGTGTTCCTCTTTTTCCACCTCCTCGCCAGCATTTGCTGTCACCTGAGTTTTTGATCTTAGCCATTCTCACTGGTGTGAGATGAAATCTCAGGGTTGTTTTGATTTGCATTTCCCTCATGACTAAAGATGTTGAACATTTCTTTAGGTGTTTCTCAGCCATTCGACATTCCTCAAATGTGAATTCTTTGTTTAGCTCTGAACCCCATTTTTAATAGGGTTATTTGTCTCCCTGTGGTCTAACTTCTTGAGTTCTTTGTATATTTTGTATATAAGCCCTTGAGTCCCCATATGAACAACAATGCCAACCAACCAGAGCTTCCAGGGACTAAGGCACTACCCAAAGACTATACATGGACTGACCCTGGGCTCCAACCTCATAATTAGCAATGAATAGCCTAGTAAGAGCACCAGTGGAAGGGGAAGCCCTTGGTCCCCAGTGAAGGTGATTGTTAGGGGGAGGGTGGTAATGGGGGGAGGAAGGGGTGGGGAACACCCATAGAGAATGGGAGAGGGAGGGGTTAGGGAGTTGTTGGCCTGGAAACCGGGAAAGGGAATAACAATTGAAATGTAAATTAGAAATACCCAAGTTAATAAAGATAAAAAAAAGATATGATCATATGGTTTTGTACTTTGAGTTTGTTTATATAGTGAATTACATTGATGGATTTCTTTTTGTTGAATCATCCCTGAATAGCTTGGATGAACCCTAGTTGATCATGATAGATGACTTCTTTGATGTGTTCTTGGATTTGGTTTGTAAGAATTATGTTGAGTATTTTTGTGTCGATATTCATAAGGGAAATTGATCTGAAGTTCTCATTCTTCATTGAGTCTTTGTGTGGTTTAGGTTTAAGCAGAATTGTGGCTCCATAGAAGGAATTGGGCAGTGTTCCTTCTGTTTCTTTTTGTTCAATAGTTTGGGATGTATTGGCATTATGTCTACTATGAAGGTTGGATTTAAAAAAAATCTGCACTAAACCCATCTGATCCTGGACTCTTTTTGGTGTATAGTCTTTTAATGAATGCTTCTATTTCTTTAGGGGTTATGAGACTAGTTAGATGGCTTATCTGACCCTGATTTCACATTGGTACCTGGTCTGTCTAGAAAATTGTCCTTTTCATCCAGATTTTCTAGTTTTGTGGAGTAAAGTCTTTTGTAGTTGGAACTGATGCTTCTTTGGATTTCCTCAGTTTCTGTTATGTTTTCCTTTTCATTGTGGATTTTGTTAATTTGGATACTCTTTCTGTGCCCTCGCTTAGTCTGGATAATGGCTGATCTATCTTGTTGATTTTTTCAAAGAAACAAGCTTTTTGTTTTGCTGACTCCTTGTATAGTTCTCTTTGTTTCTACTTTGTTGTTTTCAGCCCTGAGTTTGATTATTTCATGCTGTGTTTTACTCTTGGGTGTATTTGCTTCTTTGCTTCTTTTTGTTCTAGTGCTTTTAGGTGAACTGTCAACCTCCTAGTGTATGCTTTCTGCAGTTTCTTTTTGGAGGCACTCAGAGCTATGAGTTTTCCTCTTAGCACTGCTTTCATTGTGGTCTTATAAGTTCTGGTATATTGTTCCTTCATTTTCATTAAATTCTAAAAAGTCCTTATTTTTTTTTCTTTATTTATTCCTTAACAAGGATATAATGGGGTAGAGTGCTGTTCAGCTTCTATGTGTATGTGGCCTTTCTGTTGTTTTTGTTGTTATTAAAGACCAGCCTTAGTCTGTGGTGATCTGATAGGATGTATGGGATATTTCAGTCTTCTTTTACCTGTTGAGGCTGTTTGGTGGCTAAGTATATGGTCAATTTTGAAGAAAGTACCATGAGGTGCTGAGAAACAAAAGGTGCTATCCTTTTGTTTTAGGATAGAATGTTCTATAAATATCTGTTAAATCCATTTGTTTCATAACTTCTGTTAGTTTCTGTCTGTCTCTGTTTAGTTTCTGTTTTCATGATCAGTCCATTGATAAGAATAGGGTGTTGATGTCTCCCACTATTATTGAGTGAGGCACAATGTGTGCTTTAATCTTTAGTAAGGTTTCTTTTATGAATGTAGGTGCCCTTGTATTTGGAGCATGGATACTCAGGATTGAGAGTTCATCCTGGGATATCTTTCCTTTTATGAATATGTCCTGTACTGCTTTATCTTTTTTGATAACTTTTGGTTGAAAGTCGATTTTATTTGATATTAGAATAGCTACTCCAGCTTGTTTCTTCAGACTGTTTGCTTGGAAAATTGTTTTCCAGACTTTTACTCTGAAGTCGTTTACTCTGTCTGTCTTTGTCACTGAAGTGTGTTTCCTATATGCAGCAAGATGCTGGGTCTTCTTTACATATCCAGTCTGTTAGTCTATGTCTTTTTATTGGGGAATTGAGTCCATTGATGTTAAGAGATATTAAGGAATTGTCATTGTTGTTTTCTTCTATTTTTCTTTTTAGAAATGAAATTGTGTGGCTATTTTCTTCTGGCTTTGTTGCAAGAAGATTAGTTTCTTGCTTTTTCTAGGATGTATTTTCTCTCCTCGTGTTGGAGTTTTTCATCTATTATCCTTTGTATGGTTGGATTTGTGGAAAGATATTGTGTAAATTTGATTTTGTTATAGAATATCTTGGTTTCACTGTCTATGTTACTTGAGAATATTGCTGTATATAGTAGCCTATATTCTGTGTTCTCTTAGGGTCTGTTTGACATCTGTCCAGTATCTTCTCTCTTTCATAGACTGTGGTGAGAAGTCTGATGTAATTCTGATAGATCTGACCTTTTTCACCACACCTGCTGTCTTGCTTTCTCCCAGCAGGATCTGGGTACAGCAAGCTGTGTCAGAATTTCAGCTCTAGGAACAGTTTGAAACCAGAAAGAACCTGTCCCATACTGCTCCTCCATTCCTGTGTCCAGAGGGCTCCAGGTGGGTTCCTCTTTACCCTGAATGTGAGCAGAAGTGGTGGTTTCCCCTGTGCTGTCATCATTACCCACACTTCTGACAATCCAGTTCTCTATCCACAGGATCTGTGTACAGAGTGCTGTGTTCTAGGGTCAGGTCTGATGTAGGTGGAAACCCATAAGAAACATTCTTTTTTTTTTTCATTTTTTTTTATTAACTTGAGTATTTCTTATATACATTTCGAGTGTTATTCCCTTTCCCGGTTTCCGGGCAAACATCCCCCTCCCCCCTCCCCTTCCTTATGGGTGTTCCCCTCCCAACCCTCCCCCCATTGCCACCCTCCCCCCATAGACTAGTTCACTGGGGGTTCAGTCTTAGCAGGACCCAGGGCTTCCCCTTCCACTGGTGCTCTTACTAGGATATTCATTGCTACCTATGGGGTCAGAGTCAAGGGTCAGTCCATGTATAGTCTTTAGGTAGTGGCTTAGTCCCTGGAAGCTCTGGTTGCTTGGCATTGTTGTACTTTTGGGGTCTCGAGCCCCTTCAAGCTCTTCCAGTTCTTTCTCTGATTCCTTCAATAGGGGACCTATTCTCAGTTCAGTGGTTTGCTGCTGGCATTCGCCTCTGTATTTGCTGTATTCTGGCTGTGTCTCTCAGGAGCGATCTACATCCGGCTCCTGTCAGTCTGCACTTCTTTGCTTCATCCATCTTGTCTAATTGGGTGGCTGTATATGTATGGGCCACATGTGGGGCAGGCTCTGAATGGGTGTTCCTTAAGTCTCTGTTTTAATCTTTGCCTCTCCCTTCCCTGCCAAGGGTATTCTTTTTCCTCATTTAAAGAAGGAGTGAAGCATTCACATTTTGATCATCCGTCTTGAGTTTCGTTTGTTCTAGGGATCTAGGGTAATTCAAGCATTTGGGCTAATAGCCACTTATCAATGAGTGCATACCATGTATGTCTTTCTGTGATTGGGTTAGCTCACTCAGGATGATATTTTCCAGTTCCAACCATTTACCTACGAATTTCATAAACTCGTTGTTTTTGATAGCTGAGTAATATTCCATTGTGTAGATGTACCACATTTTCTGTATCCATTCCTCTGTTGAAGGGCATCTGGGTTCTTTCCATTTTCTGGCTATTATAAATAAGGCTGCGATGAACATAGTGGAGCACGTGTCTTTTTTATATGTTGGGGCATCTTTTGGGTATATGCCCAAGAGAGGTATAGCTGGATCCTCAGGCAGTTCAATGTCCAATTTTCTGAGGAACCTCCAGACTGATTTCCAGAATGGTTTTACCAGTCTGCAATCCCACCAACAATGGAGGAGTGTTCCTCTTTCTCCACATCCTCGCCAGCATCTGCTGTCACCTGAGTTTTTGATCTTAGCCAATCGCACTGGTGTGAGGTGAAATCTCAGGAAACATTCTTAAAGCAAATCTTAAACCAGTAGAGAAAACACTGTGTCCTAGGGCTCCACGCATATCTTTTGGAATGTGTGTGTGTGTGTGTGTGTGTGTGTGTGTGTGTGTGTGTGTATGTGTGTGTGATGTGAGCTTTGATTTGAGGCATTAGAAAACCAATATCCTAAATGGGTTATTTCATTTTCAATTATCTCTAAATGAATGGTATAGTAAGAAGTGGAGTCTAGGTCACATTAGTTGTGCCTTTGAAGGGCCATTGAACCTTGAATTGTTCTGTTTCTATATCAGATACGGTTCACAGAATCTGTCTTCTGATTCTTTCTTTCCTGATGGTTGTCTGTGACTTATTTTCAGTTGAGTCTCCTCTATATTACTCACATTTCTAACAATTTGGGTTTCTGTGACACATTCAATTTTACTGTTATACCTTCAAACATTCTCTAAATCCAATAACATGTGAATGAGTTTGGTATCTGTAACTTGTTGGACTAGTAAGCAGTACCACAACGTCCCTAGAAAAACATATTTTATTATCCTATTAATGAAAACCAAATACTTATTTCAAAGAATTTTTTGAATAATTATTACATTCCTTTACTTTTCCTGTGACTTTTACTAAAATATTTGGCAGTTTTTGAACATTAGGCAGTAAATAGTGTAGCTTTTTAGATTTTTAGACCTTAATGTGTACGATACAATCTAGGCAAATACAGCAAAGTAAAGGCAGAATTTCAAGACTATAGAGTTTTGGTAAGTAATGCATATAAATGGGCTGATAGAGTTAATTCAAAAGGTGTTACTGCCTCAATAAATAAAGTATTGTCTTTTCTTATGTGAATTCACTATAATATACATAGTATTTTTCTCTTAGCATCCTTATGAAATAAGTGTTTCTTGAAAGTGACCAATAAAAATGCTGACACATCTCATTATAGGGCATTACTCGTCTTGAATATCATCCATCACTTTTCATTACTGTGATATAGCATTGGCATTTTGATATATTTGGATGTGACAAGTCACCTAGGAATGTCATGTGTAAAAATTCTGAGTAAAAGATGTTTATTTTAAATGTAATTTTGTATAATGTGATATATATACATATATATACATATATATATATATATATATATATATATAGTGTTTGTGTTTGTGTGTGTATGTATAATTCCATAGTCTTCTACTGAAATATTTAAAATTGCAGAGAACAGGTTCCATGACTTATTATGGTAGCCTGAGAGAAGTATAAATGTGATGTTATACAAAGAGATTCTAAGTACACTGTTTTACAGGTACTGCATCATTATTTGGAATATTCAAGGTTTCTTGGGTCAGCAGCATCCTATTTATTCAAATTTATATTGACTAGCTCCAGAAAGCAAATCTGACAAAATGATTAATTAGCCTTTATAGCTCATTGGCAGGCTGCAGTTTAATAAAATTAGCAGAGCTCAAGTTCATCTTTAAATACCATCATGGTATTCATAATAAAAATGTCAAATTACATTTTTCAGTTGTTACAAAATTCAACATGACTTATTCCAAATTCATGATGATGACAATGAAAAACCCAACAAGACACCTTATTTAATATACAATATCCAGAGCAATCAAAATATTTTTATAATGTTTTTTCACTATATAGCAAGGTATATAGATTTGCATTTCAAATACAAAATAATGTCAAATATTTAAAAAAAATTGTTTGCAAACTAGTTTATATATGATAAACTAGCTGAAGAATGATATAATGTTCTAACATTTAAATTTGTATGTTTGATTTTCTTTGTGACTTAGATAAGTTCCTAAGAGCTTTGGCTAAAATAATTTACATATCAAATCATATTAATATCAAAACTGAATTATTCTTGTTGTGTATTCCCAGAAATGAAGTCGCTGTACTAAATACATAAATATACAATGACTTGATTAGACTCCATGCAGAATAAATATGTCAAGTAGAAAATTTCCCAAATTAACACCTTATCTTTTATAATTCATACCTTGCCCCTTCAAATACTTCATGTCTCATTTTATGATGACTCTATCCTTCCAACTGCTCATACTAGACATTTCAGATGGTTTGAATACATTTTCTGTGTGAACACAAGCATTTCTTTGTGTGTTTAAAATCCACATATAATCTAATAGAAAATATGTTAGTTGTATTTTTAAAATATGTCTTCAGTCAAATTATGTCATCAATTTTATCTTGCACTAGTTTGAATTGTTATATAATATATAGACCCTATTAATAGACTGCTTTGATATATATATATATATATATATATATATATACTTGTATATTTACAGTGATTAGAGTAATCCTGTCAAATCCATTTAATCAAGAATAAATTCAAACTCTTTGAAATGCATACAAATTGCCTCAAGATCTTCTCAATGCTAACTCATACCACTTCTCTTCATTGCTATCTTTTACAAGTTTTTTATTCACTCTATCTTAAGCATCTTATCCCATGTAACATGCAGATATCAGTCTGACCTCCAGGCATGCATAGTAGCTTGCTGCTTTCTTTGAAATGCTTTTCTGACAGTATTTTCTTATGCTATGCATAGCATGACTTACATTTATTATTTAATACTTTTTACCTTGCTAAAATACACAGTCTATGAGGTGAAGGATCATTACTTGCATTTTTCCCTGATACATGTCATTTTTGATTTTTGGTGATAAGTGTCAAGAAATAGACGGCAGTCTTACAGAATTACAATTTAAACTTTGAACCTGAACTACATACTTCTGCACACTCAAAACATTCCAAGAAGCAGGCGCTTTAGTTTGATATTTGAACTTCTCTCTTGGAGCTTCAGTGATGCTAGAAAACATACTCTTAGGATGAAAGTTATCTAAATCACCCATTTTCTAACTTTTCCTTTCTTAAATGTCCTTTAGTTATTTTCTAGGTTTCAATGTAAAATACTAGATTTGTAATGTATTGTAACTATTAATTTAATATAGTAACCTATGTATTATTTTATACTCAATTTCAGCAACACAGTTTACTAGAATGAAATGGTAATTAATCTTAAATATGTGTATTTTGCTTAACTGGAAAAGTTAGAAGTTTGTCTTAGTGATAAAGTTTCCATCAAAGACAAAAGCGTTCTGCACTCAGGTTTCCAGTACTAAAAAGGAAATCACAAAAAGACAAATATAGGTACTTAGTTTTAGCATATAAGCTTGTATATATCTCCAAAGCTTACTGGACATGGGAAAAATGAGGTAGCTCCTATTTTGGAATGAATATGCTGACATTTTCTTTTGAAGTACAGGATATCTGTATGAACAAAAGAAATGATAACGAGTTATAAGGCTTGAAAAATACACATTTTCATGTTTGGGTACTTAACTATAGTAAACTTGTGACTTTTTCTGGATAAATATTTGAACAGGCAATTATTTTTTATATTACTATTATTATTATTATTATTATTATTATTACTATTATTTTGCTTTTTAATTACAGGGGTTTTTTCACTGGTTTGGCACTGACTGGCCTGCCCTAGAACATGTTTTGTTGAAAATGTTAGCCTTGAATTCACAGTGATCTATCTGCCTTTGCCTCATGAGTGGGCAGGGATTAAAGGTGTATGCCAGTATCCCTGCACAAAATTGGCAATTTTAATTGCCTGCATCTTATACTCTTACACAGGTGAATACTCTTTATGAATAAAATAGTGTAATAATTTTCAAAACATTGGTGTAGACCTGTAGTAGTAAGCTCAAACTCTTGTAACAGAAGCCTCAGTTTGTCTTTTAGTCTAGAATGCACTAAACACAGAGTCTGAATAATACGTATGCTTTTTTTTAATTTTTTCTTTTATTGAATGTTTTAATTTACATTTTAAATGTTGCCCTCTTGTTCCTTCCCCTCTAAAACTCTGCTATCTCATCCTCCCTCTCCCTGCTTTTATGAGGATGCTCCCTCACCCACCCATTTCCTCCCATCTCCCCACCCTGACATTCTCCTGCACTGGGGCATTGAACCTTCACAGGACCAAGAGCTTCTCCTCCCATTGATACCCGACAAGGCCATCCTCTGTTACATATGCCACTGGAGCCATAGATCCTTCCCTGTGTTCTCTTGGGATGATGGTTTAGTCCCTGGGAGCTCTGGAGGGTGTGCTTGGTTGGTATTGTTCTTATGGGGTTACAAACCCCTTCAACTCCTTCAGCCATTTCTCTAACCCCTCCATTGGGGACCCTGTTCTCAGTTCAATGGTTGGCTGTGAGCATCTACCTATGTATCTGTCATGCTCTGGTAGAGCCTCTCAGGAGATAGCTATATCAGGCTCCTGCCAGCAGGCACTTCTTGGCATCCTCAATAGTGACTGGGTTTGGTGACTGTATATGGGATGGATCCCCCACGTGGGGCAGTCTCTGGATGACCTTTCTTTCAGTCTTTGCTCCACACTTTATCTCCATATTTCCTCCTATGAGTATTTTTGTTCCCCCTTCTAAGAAGGTCCAAAGAATCCACATTTTGGTCTTCCTTCTTGAGTTTCATGTGGTCTGTAGATTGTGAGTATTCTGAGCTTTTGAGCTAATATCCACTCATCAGTGAGTGCATGCCATATGTGTTCTTTTGTGATTGGGTTACCTTACTCAGGATGTTTTCTAGTTTCATCCATTTGTCTAAGAATTTCATGAAGTCATTGTTTTTAATAGCTGAGTAGTACTCCACTGTGTAGATGTACCACATGTTCTGTATCCATTCCTCTGCTGAAGAACATCTGGGTTGTTTCCAGCTTCCGGCTATTATAAAAAAGGCTGCTATGAAGATAGTGGTGCATGTGTCCTTGTTATATGTTGGAACATCATTTGGGTATATGCCCATGTGTGGTATAGCTGGGTCCTCAGGTAGTTCAATGTCCAATTTTCTAAGGAACCTCCAGACTTATTTCCAGAGTGGTTGTACCAGCTTGCATTCCCACCAATAATAGAGTAGTTCTCATTTCTCTCCACATCCTCGCCAGCATCTGCTGTCACCTGAGTATTTGATCTTAGCCATTCTAACCAGTGTGAGGTGGAATCTCAGGGTTGTTTTGATTTGCATTTCCTTGATGACTAAGGATGTGAACATTTCTTTAGCTGCTTCTTGGCCATTGGATAATCCTCAGCTGAGAATGCTGGATGAAGCAAAGAAGTTCAGGCCGACAGGAACCTGAGAGACACAGCCAGAATACAGCAAATGCATAGGCGAATACCAGCAGCAAACAACTGAACGGAGAACGGGACCCCTGTTGAAGGAATCAGAGAAAGGACTGGAAGAGCTTGAAGGGGCTGGAGACCCCATAAGAACAACACTGCCAACCAACCAGAGCTTCCAGGGCCTAAGCCACTACCTAAAGACTATACATGTACTGACCCTGGACTCTAACCTTATAGGTAGCAATGAATAGCCTAGTAAGAGCACCAGTGGAAGGGGAAGCCCTTGGTCCTGCCAAAACTGAACCCCCAGTGAAGATGATTGTTGGGGGGAGGGTGGTAATGGGGGAGAATGGGGAGGGGAACACCCATAAAGAAGGGGAAGGGGGGCAGCTCTCTGCTCCCAAACCCCGTGGGAGAGAGACCTCACCGCCTGGTCAGGTGGGCATTCCTGAGGCTGCAGAGCGGAAGAGACCATCAACACTGCCCACCCCGGCCCACATCCCTGGCCCAAGAGGAAACTGTATAAGGCCTCTGGGTTCCCGTAGGGGAGGGCCCAGGAGCGGCAGAACCCCTGTGCCTGAGACACTGCCGGAACCTGAAGGAAACAGACCAGATAAACAGTTCTCTGCACCCAAATCCCATGGGAGGGAGAGCTAAACCTTCAGAGAGGCAGACACGCCTGGGAAACCAGAAGAGACTGCACTCTGCACACACATCTCAGAAGCCGGAGGAAAACACCAAATGCCATCTGGAACCCTAGTGCACGAAAGCTCCCGGAAAGGGCGGCACAGAACTTCCTGGTTGCTGCCGCCGCAGAGAGCTCGTGGGCAGCACCCCGTGAGCAAACTTGAGCCTCGGGACCACAGGTAAGACCAACTTTTCTGCTGCAAGTGACCTGCCTGGTGAACTCAAGACACAGGCCCACAGGAACAGCTGAAGACCTGTAGATAGGAAAAACTACACACTTGAAAGCAGAACACTCTGTCCCCATTACTGGCTGAAAGAAAACAGGAAAACAGGTCTACAGCACTCCTGAAACACAGGCTTATAGGATAGTCTAGCCACTGTCAGAAATAGCAGAACAAAGTAACACTAGAGATAATCTGATGGCGAGAGGCAAGCACAGGAACCCAAGCAACAGAAACCAAGACTACATGGCATCATCGGAGCCCAATTCTCCCACCAAAATAAACATGGAATATCCAAACACACCAGAAAGGCAAGATCTAGTTTCAAAATCATACTTGATCATGATGCTAGAGGACTTCAAGAAAGACGTGAAGAACTCCCTTAGAGAAACATAGGAAACCATTAATAAATAAGTAGAAGCCTACAGAGAGGAATCACAAAAATCCCTGAAAGAATTCAAAGAAAACACAACAAACAGTTGAAGGAATTAAAAATGGAAATAGAAGCAATCAAGAAAGAACACATGGAAACAACCCTGGATATAGAAAACCAAAAGAAGAGACAAGGAGCTGTAGATACCAGCTTCACCAACAGAATACAAGAGATGGGAGAGAGAATCTCGGGAGCAGAAGATTCCATAGAAATCATTGACTTAACTGTCAAAGATAATGTAAAGCAGAAAAAGCTACTGGACCAAAACATACAGGAAATCCAGGATTCAATGAAAAGATCAAACCTAAGGATAGTAGGTATAGAAGAGAGTGAAGACTCCCAGCTCAAAGGACCAGTAAATATCTTCAACAAAATCATAGAAGAAAACTTCCCTAACCTAAAAAAAGAGATACCCATAGGCATACAAGAAGCCTACAGAACTCCAAATAGATTGGACCAGAAAAGAAACACCTCCTGTCACATAATAGTCAAAACACCAAACGCACAAAATAAACAAAGAATATTAAAAGCAGTAAGGGCAAAAGGTCAAGTAACATATAAAGGCAGACCTATCAGTATCACACCAGACTTCTCGCCAGAAACTATGAAGGCCAGAAGATCCTGCACAGATGTCATACAGACCCTAAGAGAACACAAATGCCAGCCCAGGTTACTGTATCCTGCAAAACTCTCAATTAACATAGATGGAGAAACCAAGATATTCCATGACAAAACCAAATTTACACAAAGCTTTCTACAAATCCAGCACTACAAAGGATAATAAATGGTAAAGCCCAACATAAGGAGGCAAGCTATACCCTAGAAGAAGCAAGAAACTAATCGTCTTGGCAACAAAACCAAGAGAAGAAAAGCACACAAACATAACCTCACATCCAAATATGAATATAACAGGAAGCAATAATCACTATTCCTTAATATCTCTCAACATCAATGGCCTCAACTCCCCAATAAAAAGACATAGATTAACAAACTGGATACACAACGAGCACCCTGCGTTCTGCTGCCTACAGTAAACACACCTCAGAGACAAAGACAGATACTACCTCAGAGTGAAAGGCTGGAAAACAACTTTCCAAGCAAATGGTCAGAAGAGGCAAGCTGGAGTAGCCATTCTAATATCAAATAAAATCAATAATCAATTAAAAGTCATCAAAAAAGATAAGGAAGGACACTTCATATTCATCAAAGGAAAAATCCACCAAGATGAACTCTCAATCCTAAATATCTATGCCCCAAATACAAGAGCACCTACATGCGTAAAAGAAACCTTAATAAAGCTCAAAACACACATTGCACCTCACAAAATAATAGTGGGAGATTTCAACACCCCACTCTCATCAATGGACCGATCATGGAAACAGAAATTAAACAGAGACGTAGACAGACTAAGAGAAGTCATGATCCAAATGGACTTAACGGATATTTATAGAACATTCTATCCAAAAGCAAAAGGATATACCTTCTTCTCAGCTCCTCATGGTACTTTCTCCAAAATTGACCATATAGTTGGTCAAAAAATGGGCCTCAACAGGTACAGAAAGATAGAAATAATCCCATGCGTGCTATCAGACCACCACGGCCTAAAACTGGTCTTCAATAACAATAAGGGAAGAATGCCCAAATATATGTGAAAATTGAACAATGCTCTACTCAATGATAACCTAGTCAAGGAAGAAATAAAGAAAGAAATTAAAAACTTTTTAGAATTTAATGAAAATAAAAGTACAACATACCCAAACTTATGGGACACAATGAAAGCTGTGCAAAGAGGAAAACTCAAAGCGCTGATGCCTGCAGAAAGAAACAGGAAAGAGCATATGTCAGCAGCTTGACAGCACACCTACAAGCTCTAGAGCAAAAAGAAGCAAATACACCCAAGAGGAGTAGAAGGCAGGAAATAATCAAACTCAGAGCTGAAATCAACCAAGTAGAAACAAAAAGGACCATAGAAAGAATCAACAGAACCAAAAGTTGGTTCTTTGAGAAAATCAACAAGATAGATAAACCCTTAGCCAGACTAAAGAGAGGACACACAGAGTGTGTCCAAATTAACAAAATCAGAAATGAAAAGGGAGACATGACTACAGATTCAGAGGAAATTCAAAAAATCATCAGATCTTACTATAAAAGCCTATATTCAACAAAACTTGAAAATCTACAGGAAATGGACAATTTCCTAGACAGATACCAGGTACCAAAGTTAAATCAGGAACAGATAAACCAGTTAAACAACCCCATAACTCCTAAGGAAATAGAAGCAGTCATTAAAAGTCTCCCAACCAAAAAGAGCCCAGGTCCAGACAGGTTTAGTGCAGAATTCTCTCAGACCTTCATAGAAGACCTCATACCAATATTATCCAAACTATTCCACAAAATTGAAACAGATGGAGCACTACCGAATTCCTTCTATGAAGCCACAATTACTCTTATACCTAAACCACACAAAAACCCAACAAAGAAAGAGAACTTCAGACCAATTTCCCTTATGAATATCAACGCAAAAATACTCAATAAAATTCTGGCAAACCGAATCCAAGAGCACATCAAAACAATCATCTACCATGATCAAGTAGGCTTCATCCCAGGCATGCAGGGATGGTTTAATATATGGAAAACCATCAATGTGATCCATTATATAAACAAACTGAAAGAACAAAACCACATGATCATTTCATTAGATGCTGAGAAAGCATTTGACAAAATTCAACACCCCTTCATGATAAAAGTCCTGGAAAGAATAGGAATTCAAGGCCCATACCTAAACATAGTAAAAGCCATATACAGCAAACCAGTTGCTAACATTAAACTAAATGGGGAGAAACTTGAAGCAATCCCACTAAAATCAGGGACTAGACAAGGCTGCCCACTCTCTCCCTACTTATTCAATATAGTTCTTGAAGTTCTAGCCAGAGCAATCAGAAAACAAAAGGAGGTCAAGTGGATACAGATCGGAAAAGAAGAAGTCAAAATATCACTATTTGCAGATGATATGATAGTTTATTTAAGTGATCCCAAAAGTTCCACCAGAGAACTACTAAAGCTGATAAACAACTTCAGCAAAGTGGCTGGGTATAAAATAAACTCAAATAAATCAGTAACCTTCCTCTACACAAAAGAGAAACAAGCCGAGAAAGAAATTAGGGAAACGACACCCTTCATAATAGACCCAAATAATATAAAGTACCTCGGTGTGACTTTAACCAAACATGTAAAATATCTGTACAATAAGAACTTCAAGACACTGAAGAAAGAAATTGAAGAAGACCTCAGAAGATGGAAAGATCTCCCATGCTCATGGATTGGCAGGATTAATATAGTAAAAATGGCCATTTTACCAAAAGCAATCTACAGATTCAATGCAATCCCCATCAAAATACCAATCCAATTCTTCAAAGAGTTAGACAAAACAATTTGTAAATTCATCTGGAATAACAAAAAACCCAGGATAGCTAAAACTATCCTCAACAATAAAAGGACTTCAGGGGGAATCACTATCCCTGAACTCAAGCAGTATTACAGAGCAATAGTGATAAAAACTGCATGGTATTGGTACAGAGACAGACAGATAGACCAATGGAATAGAATTGAAGACCCAGAAATGAACCCACACACCTATGGTCACTTGATTTTTGACAAAGGAGCCAAAACCATCAAATGGAAAAAAGATAGCATTTTCAGCAAATGATGCTGGTTCAATTGGAGGGCAACATGTAGAAGAATGCAGATCGATCCATGCTTATCACCCTGTACAAAGCTTAAGTCCAAGTGGATCAAGGACCTCCACATCAAACCAGACACACTCAAACTAATAGAAGAAAAACTAGCGAAGCATCTAGAACACATGGGCACTGGAAAAAATTTCCTGAACAAAACACCAATGGCTTATGTTCTAAGATGAAGAATCGACAAATGGGATCGCATAAAACTGCAAAGCTTCTGTAAGGCAAAGGATACTGTGGTTAGGATAAATCAGCAACCAACAGATTGGGAAAAGATCTTTACCAATCCTACAACAGATAGAGGCCTTATATCCAAAATATAAAAAGAACTCAAGAAGTTAGACCACAGGGAGACAAATAACCCTATTAAAAATGGGGTTCAGAGCTAAACAAAGAATTCACAGCTGAGGAATGCTGAATGGCTGAGAAACACCTAAAGAAATGTTCAACATCTTTAGTCATAAGGGAAATGCAAATCAAAACAACCCTGAGATTTCACCTCACACCAGTGAGAATGGCTAAGATCAAAAACTCAGGTGACAGCAGATGCTGGCGAGGATGCGGAGAAAGAGGAACACTCCTCCATTGTTGGTGGGATTGCAGACTGGTACAACCATTCTGGAAATCAGTCTGGAGGTTCCTCAGAAAATTGGACATTGAACTGCCTGAGGATCCAGCTATACCTCTCTTTGGCATATACCCAAAAGATGCCCCAACATATAAAAAAGTCACGTGCTCCACTATGTTCATCCCAGCCTTATTTATAATAGCCAGAAGCTGGAAATAACCCAGATGCCCTTCAACAGAGGAATGGATACAGAAAATGTGGTACATCTACACAATGGAATATTACTCAGCTATCAAAAACAACGGCTTTATGAAATTCGTAGGCAAATGGTTGGAACTGGAAAATATCATCCTGAGTGAGCTAACCCAATCACAGAAAGACGTACATGGTATGCACTCACTGATAAGTTGCTATTAGCCCAAATGCTTAAATTACCCTAGATGCCTAGAACAAATGAAACTCAAGACGGATGATCAAAATGTGAATGCTTCACTTCTTCTTTAAAAGGGGAACAAGAATACCCTTGGCAGGGAAGAGATTGGCAAAGATTAAAACAGAGACTGAAGGAACACCCATTCAGAGCCTGCCCCACATGTGGCCCATACATATACTGCCACCCAATTAGACCAGATGGATGAAGCAAAGAAGTGCAGACCGACAGGAGCCGGTTGTAGATCGCTCCTGAGAGACACAGCCAGAATATAGCAAACACAGAGGCGAATGCCAGCAGCAAACCACTGAACTGAGAATAGGACCCCCGTTGAAGGAATCAGAGAAAGAACGGGAAGAGCTTGAAGGGGCTCGAGACCCCATATGTACAACAATGCCAAGCAACCAGAGCTTCCTGTGACTAAGTCAATACCTAAAGACTATACATGGACTGACCCTGGACTCTGACCTCATAGATAGCAATTAATGTCCTAGTAAGAGCACCAGTGGAAGGGGAAGCCCTGGGTCTTGCTAAGACTGTACCCCCAGTGAACTAGACTGTTGGGGGGAGGGCGGCAATGGGGGGAGGGTTGGGAGGGGACCACCCATCAGGAAGGGGAGGGGGGGAGGGGGCTGTTTGCCAGGAAACCGGGAAAGGGAATAACACTCGAAATGTATATAAGAAATACTCAAATTAATAAAAAAAAAGAAATGTAACTAAATAAAATATCCAATAAAAACAACAATATTGGGAAATGGCTCAGCACAACTCATACTGCTCTTTCAGAGGACTGAACTCTAGTTCCCAGTACCCATGTAAAAAAAAAAAAAAAAAAAGAAGGGGAGGTGGAGGGTTTAGGGGGATGTTGGTCCAGAAACCAGGAAAGGGAATAACAATCGAAATGTAAATAAGAAATACTCAAGTTTATAAAGATGAAAAAGAAATACATATGCTTTTAAGTGTCTTCTGTGAGTCCATTCTCAAAAGATTTTATGGTAAGATTTCTATACCCAAATGATTCTATATCATTTAGCTTCTAACATTTCATGTATCATCATACATACAATGTTTCTAATCACAGAATTTTGTTTTACTTACACAGATGAATATCTTAGCCTATACATTGCATTGTCTTACAGCTAATATATCCAAAATACTTTCCTGGAGAGTTCGCCCAAATTAATGGAAGAGATAAATACAATAAAAGGCAAAATAACTATACATTTCCTTTTTACAACAGTAACTGACTTCTTCCACCAAATCACTGTAGACTTACAGGGTTTTTTTTCTCAGTTTATAGACAAAATTTAACAGTAACTTCAAGAGACCTTGAGAAAAGACAGGCAGATCAGTTCCAGACATGAGAAAGATTTTCCAAAAATAAAAATTCTCCAGCAATGTTTGAAGAGAATCAGTCTGCAGAACTGATTTAAGATAAATAACTTGAGGAATCACTGAGAAAAGATGAATAATTCTAACTCTGAAAGATACTTCACAGAGGGATGTAGCACCAGTGATAGCAGAAGTCAATTTGTACCAACACTTGCACTGAACTGGAAAGGATTATTTACCCTCTAAAACTGAAGGTTCCAGAAACGTCCACAAATCTCAGCTTGAAGAAATAGTTAGAACCAATGACTGCCTGTCAGGAACTGCAGAGACAGCAGCAAATGTGTGAATGGCTAGAGAAATTCACACTGATAAAGGTTCAAGTTATTGAAGGTGAGATAATAGAAAATGCGGAAGCAGAGACGGAAAAATTAGAAAGAAAATAAGGAGTCTGAAACAAAAACACAAAAAGACTCTTGAGAATCTATATCTTTCAGCAGCTATAGACAGTGACAGAACAAGACAGACCAGTGTAGGACACAACTACATGTATTATGTCTTTCTGCAACTGTGTTTTATGTTAGGAGTAGGGCTAGAGACTGCTTGTTGAAACCAAGTGCTTCGTATAATTATTTATTTCAAGTGACAATTGCAAGAATCAATACAAACTCTAAGGTTAAAAAACCTATTTATTGAAATGCAAACTTTGATTTAGAGCTAGTATATTTCCTGAATATTTCCTCCAAATTGTTGGAGTAAATAAATACAAATATTATTACATTAATTATAGGTGGAAGCCACTGAAATTCCCTGGTAAAGCATCTTGTTTTGTAATAAAACATTTCATCAGAAATCTGATATTCAGTGGCTATGTAAGATTTTATATTTTATATTTAAATTTAATTCGCAATTATTTATTTTAAAAGTCTTTATTATACCATCTTTACAAGACACATGTAGTATTTACAGTGATAATATTGTACATGTGTTCATACATACATATACATAACTGAATGCAAATTTTGCCACATAATTAAAGTTTAATGTACATTCTCTTATTATATACTCTAGATTCAGTATGTCTGATCCATCTAATTTTGAAAATATATCATATTATATCAAATATCTTCTTAAAAGCTTATGGTGGTTTGAATATTCTTGGCCTTTGGAAAGTGGCACCATTAGGAAGTGTAGCTTTGTTGGAGGAAATGAGTCATTGTAGAAATGAAATTTGTGGTCATATGCTCAAACTCTGCCCAGTGCAAGAGAGAGACCCCTCATATAGAAAAGAGTCTTCTTCTGGGGTTGGGGATTTAGCTCAGTGGTAGAGCACTTGCCTAGCAAGCGCAAGGCCCTGGGTTCGGTCCCCAGCTCCGAAAAAAAAAAGAAAAAAAAAAGAAAAGAGTCTTCTTCTGGCTGCCTTTGGAGCAAGATGCAGAACTCTCAGTTCCTTCCCAGGCTCCATACCAGCCTTGATGTTGGCATGCTACCTGTCATGATAATTATGGACTGAACTTCAGAAACTGTAAGTCAACCCCAATCAAATGTCCCTTATAAGAGTTTCCGTAGTCATGGTGTCTCTTCACAGAAACAAAACCCTAACTAAGACAAAGTTCTTTGTTACTTACATTTTAATTTTATGAAGATTTAAAATAGTATTAAATTTATTGAATATTTCAGTATATGTGTGTGGTGACAACACATAAAGGAAAGAAAAGATACAATCAATTTTGCATTAAGATGAACTTGTAGGAAGTCCAAAGTATAGTACGATTAATTCCAATGCTTTTTTTTATGTAAAATTCAGTTAATTCTGAACAGGTTGAGGATACAGTATGTAGGAAGAATGAGTACATAGTTATAAATGATCTCAAAACACAATATTAACTCAATTAATTTTTGTCATTTACGCATGTGTGGGCATGATTACACATACACAAACAATTATGGATGAGAGCTCATGACTATTTCTGCATCCTATCTACTGCTGGAATCCTATCTAGTTTGGATCTGTGAAGGCTCTATGAAGGGTGCCACAGTCTCTGTCTTGAAATGTGCATCAGTCCTGTTGTGTATGGAAGGTACTCATAATTGATAATATCCATTCTCTCTGACTCTTACAATCTTTTCTCCTCTTCTGCATTGCTCCCTGAGCCCTGAAAAGAGAGGTTTGATGAAGACATCCCATTTAGAACTGGGTATTCCAAGGGCTCTAACTCTCTGAACATTTTCCAGTTGTGGATCTTTATGTCTGTTCCCATCTACTACAGAAGAAAGCTTTACTGATGGTGGCTGAGTGAGACACACTGAGGTATAAATATAGCAGAGTGTTCCTAAGAATCATTTTATTGCTATGTACTTATAACAGAAACAGTAGCATTTGGTTTCACTGTGAGTCCATGCCACTCTAGTCTCAAGTTTTTGGCCACCTGAGCAGGGTCATGCATGGGTTTTATACTATGGAGTGGGCCTTAAATGTTATAAGTGGGTATTACTTTTTACAACATTTGTGTGACAATTGAGACACCATGTATCGTGCAGGAAAGTCAAAACTGTATATAGAAGAATTTGTAGCAGGATTTTTGTTTATCTGTATTCTTTGTCAGTGGGCAAAGTACCAACTTGAATACTAGTTACTAGGGGTGAAGGCTTTAATTAGGTACCAGCTTGATTTCACCCTATTCAGTGAATTGTGTAGGCATTATCTTCAGTAATAGGCCCTTACCATCAGTTCGTAAAGAGCAATCAGCAGACTTGGCAAACAGTGTGAATTGTTTGAAGGGATTTCATGATACCATATTTTCCAAGAACTAAGTTAGATGTAACCTATACCTTCACTTGATGGCAACGGATATCTGGTTGGGATTTCTGCCTCTTGATATTTGGTGATTCCATTTAGAATTCTTTCCTATATGTACACATTTTAAGAAATTTCTACTGTTGTAGGATTATGTTTGGCTCATCAACTGGCTCTTAGTGTTGTCTGTTACTGCTGCCCCCATTTCATCTTTATCTCCATCTTCTCTACCCCTTCTTCTTTGACCCTCCAGTTCCAATTTCTAACTATATATTCTATTTCTGTATATTCAATTCTTATTTTTTTTCAAAATACTCTCCTCCTTTAGTTCCCTCTTCTATGACTGAGACTAGTGGCTATTCAGATTGTAGCATGTCTATCATATGCTTAAATGATAACATAAATGTCAGAAAATATATACCATATTTACCATTTGGGGTAGGAATTATCTTACTCCAAGGTATTTTTTTAGTTTGGAGTATCTTACTTTAGATACTATTAATGGAGCAGCAGTGAATTTGGTTAAGCAATAATCTCTATAACCAGATGGAGAATCCTTTGTGTGTATCCTAGGAGTGGTATAGCTGGGACTTGAGGTAGATCTATTACTGGCTCTTTATGGGAATCCTCTGTGGCCACAGAGCAAGGAATTGGGTAGGCAAACCATACTATCCTTCTTGTTCTCACCCCTATCCTGAAAACTACCTTAGAGATGCCTTTCCTACCCATAAAGAGTGTTTTCCAGATATAAGCAGGTAACAAATCGATGGGGTGGTAGTGAGGAGAGGAAACATTGGTAAAGATCAAGGCTCGGCAGAGTCACTGAAGGAGAGTTGAGAGGCCCCTGAAAGCAGACTTCTCCAACTCTTAATAGGAAAGAGAGAGGAGAGAGAGAGAGAGAGAGAGAGAGAGAGAGAGAGAGAGAGAGAGAGAGAGAGAGAATGGGCTGATAGCTCAGCCTCAGTTAATGTTCAATAGCAAATTCCTTACATCTGATGCCCTTACCTAATGCCATCTCATGAAAGGCTTTTTTCTTTTTAATGGATATCAACATGCTTTTGACAACAGAGTTCCTCCTCTGTTTTAAATGTGTCCCCATAATCATGTGGCAGATCACATTTATTAAGGTGATGCTCAAGTCCTTACTACAGTGAAGAAGATGTTCACTTTTAATTCCTGCAAACTGGTTATCTTTGATTCTATTGGGACCCTCTTTAGGTGCCTAGTTTTGTTTTGTTTTGGTTTGGTTCATGGTTGTTTGTTTGGTGGGTTTTTTTTGTTTGTTTTGTTTTGTTTTGTTTTGTTTTGTTGTTTTTAGGAAATGTAAATCTGACCTCAAAACAGGGACTCTTCCCATAGACCAAAATACTACTCATTCAAATAGATCAAGTTGAGTAAAAATGATTATATAAGAGGCTACTTAAAGAATGGTAAACAAGTATGCACAGCTATATTTTCCCAAAGTCATCAACTCATACCCTACTTCTACTATCCCATCACATTAAAATTGTTATTTTGCATGATTCTAACTATAAGGTACAACTAATTTGAACCATGTTTGAGGAAATAATCTTATGATAAAGTAGTATAGATGCCTATAGGCTGATACAACAAGAGGCACAAAAATCAATAGTCTCAGAAGGATTTTGTAGTAACTCTGGTTTTGTCCAAATTGGGAATTCTGCTAGGAAACACTGCCCAACTATAGGGAAGACATTATTTTCCTATAGTCTGAGGCACATACCAGCTGAATGGTTACTTGGGCCAAATGGAGTTACTCTGGTTAGGATTTGGAAGACTATACTCACTGTAGAGAGATCTAAAAGAGTACTGTAGATTCTAAGCATATCACTTACTATTCTAGAAGAGAAATTAGAATGATTTGACAGGACCAACAGCTATTAATTAGAATGGTAGGAAATCTTGAAAGAAAATCGTAGCAATTGCCATCAGCACTATTAAAATTATGAACAGTTTGTTATGGTTGTCAGTCAGACTGAACTGTAGTTAAATAGAAGTTCGAAAATACAAATTATTTAATACCATCAAATATGCAGCAGGCTGATTCTGAACATCAAGATTATTTAAGTCAAAGTATGCATTTTTGTAGCTATCACTTGCCTGTGTTTGGTGGGTTAAGGCAAATATTAATTTTCTATACCAACTGAAATATTGTTTACCTGTCAGAGGAAAATACTTTTGAGAGTATACAGCATATGATCAGTTTGTTTTGGCCTATAAAGAGATGAGTATAAGTACTCAAATAGCTTTCCTCAGACACACACACACACACACACACACACACACACACACACACACACACAATTAGAAAGAACACAAAGTAGAAAGAACCTTGCTAGAAGAAGTGATTTGGCAGGGGAGGGGTATGAGAGAGCATAATGGGGTTGTAAATGACCAAAACTCAGTATACATATGAAGTTGCCAAAGAATTAAATATGGAAAATACTTGTAATTAGGTGAATCATTCTCATGGCATATAGGGATATTTTGCTGTGTTAATTGAATTTAGAAGGGCCAATTTAATTTGAATTTAAGAAAACACAGCTTTGTAAATTATTTTTGCACTGATCATAATAATTTGAAAATATAAACTGATAATTTCATTCTGGTGTCAGTTATCTTATCAAAGTACTGAATAGTTGATGCTAAATATTATGTCATATTAATGAAAGCCTAGCTTCCACGGAGAAAATTTTATAAAGCTATATTTTTACAGTCTAAAATTTACATTGGAAACTAATTTCCAATGCAACACCATTAAAATATAGAAGTCTTCCAGGGTATTGAGGCGGGAGTGGGTGGGTGGGAGTGGGAACATCATCATAGAAGAAGGGGATGGGAATGAAAGAAAGGGGATAACATTTGAAATGTAAATACATAAAATATCCAATAAAAAAGACCCCCCCCCGAAAAAAAACTATAGAAGCCTTTAAGAAGTGAATAGGTCATGAATTCTGTTCTTATAAAGGAGCATCAAGGAGAAGGCAGGGGCTGGACCTAGACACTCTGTACACTTGTATCAGATGTGCAGCTTCATCTTCACGTGATTGAGTCCCTTAACAATTGGAGTGGGGTTGGGGGAGGAGACTGTCTTTGACTCTGCCACTGACTCTCCTTTCCCCTTATTTGGACTGTCTGGTTGGACCTTAGTTGGAGAGAGGCTGTTTAGTAGTGGTACCCAAGGGAGGCTTCTCCTTCTTTGAGAAGAAGAGGAGGAGGTAATGGAGGTGAGATATGTAAATGTGGGATTTGGAAGAGAGGAGGGAGTGGGGCTGCAGTTGGGTTGTAAAGTGAATCAAAAAATTATGAAAAAAAAGAGCATCAAGGGGGATTTCTTTGGCCCTGATACCATATAGGTAGGATGGAAAGAAAAATATGCTCTTCTGAAGAAAAAAGTAAATTTTAGCAAGACACTGAATCTCTTGACATCCTAGACCTGCAGTTACTGTTCACTATAGAACTACGTGAAATAAATTCCAACTGTTTATAATTGTACTTACCTAGTGTAAGATTATTTTATAATCCTTGTAATGAATTAAGACAGTTATCTAATGGTTAATATGAATTGGGTACCAAGGGAAAGATAAAACATTTTGAACTGTGCCAGTCAAGTTCAAATTATTTTCAGATAGTTCATCATATTTTAACAATTACATATTTGTGGTTCTGAAGGGCTCTAAAAATGAGAAAGCCATCTTTGCCTTTTCTCCTTTTTTTTAATACTAAGGATCAACTTTTGATTTAGGCTCGTATCAACTGGTAGCTTTAACTTCATTGCAATATAAAATGATTGAAACAATGATTTATTACATTCTGTCATTCTTTCTAGAGAAGAATAATCTTCTTCAGTATTAAACTAGCTTTCACGAAAATCAATCAACCATAGATCATGTCATAAGACTGTCTTCTGATGTTAATAAATTATTTTATAAGGAGTTTTAATGTGTTGTAATTATATGCAATGAAAAATATAATAGGGTGCTTAAGAAAGAGCTACAGTGCTGGAAATTCTGATAATTTTTAAATTTATGGATTTCTTGTAAATAAAAAGTATTTCATATAAATACCCATTTTCCTTGTTCTAATTCATAAAGTACATTAAGAAACACTGTCAATATCTTTTTGAATTCATTTGTATATGATTTGTAGAGATAAAAGGAAAATGCTGTGTGTTGGCTTTTAATTACAGATAATACAATATATTTATCCATTCACATGCTACTTCTGATATTCTTACATAAGAATTACATTCCATAAGAGGAATGTGCCTAATATTGACCTAAATATACATCTCCTCTTCTTATAAGCCTTTAAAAATATGATTACTGCGATACTCGTTTCCATACCACACAGTTTATAGATACTTCTATAGTATGTTGTTTATTTCTGGACAGTTCACTAAATTATGTTTTATCTTAGCTCTTCTCTGTTTAAATAGCACAAATAACATCCATGTCCTCAGAGAGTTATCGAACAGGAGTGTGAGTTTTTAAAAAGTCACTTAGATTGTTAGATTACTTACAAGGATAGGACGATGAGTTATTTCACATCCTCATGGAACTGAATTAGATTGCTAAAGTACAACCTTCACAATCTATCACTTTTTCAGGTCTTTTAAGTGCCATTGATATCATTTTTGCAATTTCAATCACTACAGTGAGGATGGGCTTTAAGAATTATTGATGTCTATTATACAGTAATCTGTCAATGCAACAATGTTGTTTCGATGTAGCTCCCATTTTATATAGGTATTAAAGGAAATGAAATAGGAGACAAAGCAGTTTAAAATACCTTATAAAATCATTCAGGAATATCAAATAATAATTCCATGACTATGATTTATCACTGAACAAAGCTCAAGTAGCAAATAAAAATTATTAAGTAATGAGTGTTAAATAGGTTTTCATAGAAATAATGTGTTTCACATCCATAAGATTTTTGAATTTGTGTATAACATGTCAAGAAATATTCTCGTGTTGGAATCCAAATATTCTAGTTCACTCAAAATTTTATAACGTTGTATTTAGTCTTATATATTTCAATGAAAACTTCATGGACTAGCTAGTTTGATTTTTATAGTAGCTGAAAATGTAGCTGGAAATTCACACCAGAATTTAATAGAATAATTGTCAGAGCTAATAAGGGGAATATGAAGGTGATTAAGAAATACAATTATGCTTACATAGCTCCAAAAATATTTTTGCCTTAAGATGATAGTGTGTTTTGAACAATGCACATCTCCTTATAAACTAAAATATATTTCAAATATAGCTCTACTGATTTCTTGAAGTCCTCAAGTTGCTAAAGTATATATATATATATATATATATATATATATATATATATAGAGAGAGAGAGAGAGAGAGAGAGAGAGAGGAAGAGGGAGATTATCTCATTATTTTATGTGTCTGACATTTTGTCTTCATATATACATGCACCACACACATGCCTGGTACCTACAAAGATCAAAAGAAAGCATCAGATTCTCTGGAACTTGAGTTTCAGTCTACAATATTTCCAGGTGGATTAGTGGAAATTGATCATGAGTCCTCTGGAGGAGGATCAAGTGTTCTCATCAACTGAGACATGTCTCTAGCCATAAAATGGAAATTTTGGTAAAGAAGGCAATATTTCAGCTGATTGCTTTGTTTCTTTTCTTTCCTTATTTTCTTTTTCTTTCTTCCACTTCCTTCCATTATTTGATTGCCACTAAATTTGCTTTTCTTTTGTTAATTATCTTTTCATTTTCAAAAAGCCTTGTGATGTTGAAGAATAATTTAATTTGATTTGATTTTGTAATTATTTTCTTCTTAGGAAATTGCAAAAAGAGGACATTTCTATGGAGAAATTATAGAATGTCATGATATCACCAACAACACAGCTACATTTTTTTTCTGGGAAGTTATAGAAGCATATATGCACTAGGTTTTGTTGTTAAAACAAAAATTAAAATGAAAATATATATTAAATTTTCTATTTTCTATTTTTAAATTTTCCTTTTAATAGGATCTCACTATGTAGCCCTGGTTATCCAGAAACTTAATAAGTGAAATTGCTGCCTCTTGAATCCTCAGATTCAAAGTATACTGCATCACACCAGACAGTCTAAATTTCTACTCTTACCTTTTCTCTTGGACACTAGCCTTTCATCATAAAATTTTAATTTATCATATATATGTATATATATATGTATATATATTAATTTATCATATATATGTATATATGTATATATGCTGAGCACAAGTACAGTACAACTTGTTTAGTTGATTTCCAGAATGGGGTGGTGGCTAAATAATATTTATTGGATTAAGGGGTAACAGGATGGTTATTTACATGGCCTTCAAAACAAATTTATATGAGGAAGTCTTTGACTATTTTAAATATTCAGAGCTTAAAATTCAAAGTGATTTGGGGTAGTTCTACATTATGGTGACTAGCCCTTACATGAATAGCAGTTCACAAACTAAAGTCTCCTGATCCTTCTGTGTCCAAACAAGGCAAGCTGAACTATGTGTGCTCATCAAGAAAGACATTTGTGACTATTATGAAGGGTGTCATTTCTCTAATTTCTTTCTCTGCTTGTTTCTCTTTTGTGTAGAGGAAGGCTATTGATTTATTTGAGTTAATTTTATATCCAGCCACTTTGCTGAACATGTTTATCAGGTTTAGCAGTTCCCTGATAGAACTTTTGGGATCAATTAAGTATACAATCATATTGTCTGCTAAAGGTAATATTTTGACTTCTTCCTTTCCAATCTGTATCCATTTGATCTCCTTTCCTTGTCTGATTGCTCTGGCTAGGACTTTGAGAACTACATTGAATAAGTAGGGAGAGAGTGGTCAGCCTTGTCTAGTCTGTGATTTTAGTGGGATTGCTTCAAGTTTCTCTCCATTTAGTTTAATGTTAGCTACTGGTTTACTGTATATGGCTTTTACTATGTTTAAGCACGGGCCTTGAATTCCTGTTCCTTCCAGAACTTTTATCATGAAGCGGTGTTAAATTTTGTCAAATGCTTTCTCAGAATCTAGTGAAATGATCATGTGGTTTTTATCTTTCAGTTTGTTTATATAGTGGATTATGTTGATGGTTTTCCATATATTAAACCATCCCTGCATCCCTGGAATGAATCCTACTTGATCATGATGGATGATTGTTTTGATGTGCTCTTAGATTCAGTTTGAAAGAATTTTATTGAGTATCTTTGCATTGATATTCAAAAGGGAAATTGGTCTGAAGTTCTCTTTCTTTGTTGAGTCTTTGTGTATAAGAACATCAAGCCTCTGAAGAAAGAAACTGAAGAAGATCTAAGAAGATGGAAAGATCTCCCATGCTCATGGATTGGCAGGATTAATATAGTAAAAATGGCCATTTTACCAAAAGGGATCTACAGATTCAATGCAATCCCCATCAAAATACCAATCCAATTCTTCATAGAGTTAGACAGAACAATTTGCAAATTCATCTGGAATAACAAAAAAACCCAGGATAGCTAAAACTATCCTCAACAATAAAAAGACTTACAGAGGAATCACTATCCCTGAATTCAAGCAGTATTACAGAGCAATAGAGATAAAAACTGTATGGTACTGGGACAGAGACATAGAGATAGACCAGTGGGATAGAAGTGAAGACCCAGAAATGAACCCACACACCTATGGTCACTTGATTTTTGACAAAGGAGGCAAAACCTTTCAATGGAAAAAAGACAGCATTTTCAGCAAATGGTGATGGTTTAACTGGAGGTCAGCATGTAGAAGAATGCAGATCAATCCATGCTTATCACCCTGTAGAAAGCTTAAGTCCAAGTAGATCAAGGACCTCCACCTCAAACCAGATACACTCAAACTAATAGAAGAAAAAGTAGTGAAGCATTTCGAACACATGGGCACTGGAGAAAATTTCCTGAACAAAACGCCAATGGCTTATGCTCTAAGATCAAGAATTGACAAATGGCATCTCATAAAACTGCCAAGCTTCTGTAAGGCAAAGGACACTGTTGTTAGGACAAAACGGCAACCAACAGATTGGGAAAAGATCTTCACCAATCCTACAACTGATAGAGGTCTTATATCCAAAATATACAAAGAACTCACAAAGTTAGACTGCAGGGAGACTAATAACCCTATTAAAAATGGGGTTCAGAACTAAACAAAGAATTCACAGCTGAGGAATGCCAAATGGCTGAGAAACACCTAAAGAAATGTTCAACATCTTTAGTCATAAGGGAAATGCAAATCAAAACAACCCTGAGATTCCACCACACAACAGTGAGAATGGCTAAGATCAAAAACTCAGGTGACAGCAAATGCTGGCGAGGATGTGGAGAAAGAGGAACACTCCTCCATTGTTGGTGGGATTGCAGACTGGTACAACCATTCTGGAAAAGAGTCTGGAGGTTCCTCAGAAAATTGGACATAGTACTACTTGAGGACCCAGCTATACCTCTCTTGGGCATATACCCAAAAGATGCCCCAATATATAACAAAGACACATGCTCCACTATGTTCATAGCAGCCTTATTTTTAATAGCCAGAAGCTAGAAAGAACCCAGATGCCCTTTAACAGAGGAATGGATACAGAAAATGTGGTACATCTACACAATGGAATATTACTCAGCTACCAAAAACAATGACTTTATGAAATTCATAGGCAAATGGATGGAACTGGAAAATATAATCCTGAGTGAGGTAGCCCAATCACAGAAAAAGACACATGGTATGCACTCATTGAAAAGCAGATATTAGACCAAATGCTCGAATTAGATGCACCGAACACGTGAAACTCAAGAAGGACGATCAAAATGGGAGTGTTTCACTCCTTTTTTAAAAGGGGAACAAGAATACCCTTGGTAGGGAATAGGGAGCCAAAGTTTAGAACAGAGGCTAAAGGGACGCCCATTCATAGCCTGCCCCACATGTGACCCATACATATACAGCCACCAAACTAGATAAGATGGATAATGCAAAGAAGTGCAGACTGACAGGAACCGGATGTAGATCTCTCCTGAGAGAGACAGCCAGAATACAGCAAACACATAAGCAAATGCCAGCAGCAATCCACAGAACTGAGAATGGGACCCCCGTTGAAGGAATCAGAGAAAGGACTGGAAGAGCTTGAAGGGTCTTGAGACTCCATATGAACAACAATGCCAACCAACCAGAGCTTCCAGGGACTAAGTCACTACCTAAAGACTATACATGGACTGACCCTGGACTCTGACCTCATAGGTAGCAATGAATAGCCTAGTAAGATCACCAGTGGAAGGGGAAGCCCTTGGTCCTGCCAAGACTGAACCCCCAATGAACGTGATTGTTGGGGGGAGGGCGGTAATGGGGGGAGGATGGGGAGGGGTACACCCATATAGAAGGGGAGGGGGAAGGGCTATGGGGATGTTGGCCTGGAAACCAGGAAAGAGAATAACAATTGAAATGTAAATAAGAAATACCCAAGTTAATAAAGATGGAGTAAAAAAAGAAAAAGAAAAACTTAGTACACCTGCAATAGCTCTGCAGATCACTATGTGGTATCAGCAGGCTTTGTGAGCTGTCTCATATTGCTTGAGTGCTCCAGGGAGCATGTTTTATGTCTTCTTTATTTTACAGCAGTGCCTTTCAAATGAAGATATTCTTGTATATAGGTAACAACAATTCATGAAAACAGAGGCTATGAAATTTAAAGAGAGCAAACAGGAGTATATGGGATGTTTAGGTTTTATGTAAGGAAAAGAGAAAATGGTGTAAGTATACTATAATTTTAAAAAAATGACAATAGCAAACTAGTAAACTAAGGTGGAAAGATACTGGACTTTAACCTCTCAACTCTACACAACACATATATATTCATGAACACCCACAAACACATTTACACATACATGAATACAGGTGAACACCTCATACACAAACAAATACAAAAAATGTTTGGTGTGTTTTGATAATCTACAAAATAATATCAGCATCTTCTTTGTTCTCTGGCTTGATGATTTAAAGAAATAATTGAGATTGAAATTGAGCCTATTATAATATATTTATATTCTCAATTATGTTATAATACTCTGTTCTATAAGTACACTATACTTCACTTAGAGCTTTAATAGATATCATAACATTCTTAATGTATGTTGTAAAGCACATTTATGGAGATCAATCATTAATTACATGTATAAGGTTTTTGTAAAACCAGTCTTTATCATTAAAGTTGAATAATTGTGGATAAAGCTGCATGTCCCCCTTATTTTACATTTTATCTTGTGGTTTTGTGTTTAGGAAAATCTTTCAAACTCCAATCATGTGATATGTACATATATTTTCTTCAATAGTACTTTTCTTTTAGAAAATATAACTCTTGAATCTATTTAGAATTTATTTTAATGAGTAGGCTATTACAAATAATTATTTATCCTCAAGGCCTCACTACCACCCTTATTCTGATAATTTTCAAATTTTGCCAACTCATTCATCTCAATTTTAAATGTGATTGTCATTGGATATTAAGTGTTTATTAAATCTTTATCCTGTTCCTGAGCTTCCATCTCTGAAAACACAATACAGTGATTCAATTGTAGCTTCTGTTGTTATACAGATTACTGTATAGAAGCTGGATATTCCTTCAGACTTAGTTACTGAGCATGTGTTTGGTATCTGAATTTCCTCCTTGGAAAACTAGAATATTCATGATATATAATTCACAAATTTATAGAAGGATTGAATAAGATAAAAAATGAAAATGAAAAGAAAGTACTAAGGATTAAAGAAATACAGGATACTCAAAAAGTCCTAACGAACCCTATATTTATCAAATCCTATCTCAAAATGTACAGCTCCTCTTTCATTACTCTTTACATTTAGTTTTATATTTACCATGTTTTCACATATATTCCTTCATTATTAACTTAAAATTTGGTCATTGAAGAAATTGCTGTCATTGTCCATTGGCATGGAGTATTTATTCTGCATTTTAAGTATAAAGGGTTGTTCCGTGAAATTTAATTTTTCTTCAGAAAATGCCTTTATTTTTAATGATTATATTCTAACACTGTTTTCCTCATTAAATTGATATATGGAATATCGCTGTTTAAAATAGAATTTCTAACTATTTAAACTAAATACAAATTAACTTCTATCTTTTTTCTAGATGTTTACACTGAAGCAAATTACTCAATCACTTGTGCTTTATTATTTTCATATATAAAAGGTAAATTTATCAGCTCCTATCCCATACATTTTTATGAGGGCAATTATATAAATTTTTCTAATTAATATATTTATTTTCCAGCAGTTTCACTTTAAATTTTCCACAATTGCATTGTTTGCCACAAATAAATATTTTCTTTTTTCTCATATTTACTCATTTTATTTCTTATACATATTTTACACAAGTGCCATAACTTTCAAAATATTTTAAACTGTTATTATAGCCATCTATGTTCACATACATGCAGTCATCTTTTTCTAGAAATAGGGTTCTAATGAATCATGAGCAACGCTGGGACAGACATATTTTGATGTATGGAAAAGATATACTCTACACCCAATTCTCTCTGATTCTTTTACCAGAAATTAATCATTTACTTTGCCAAATAATCTTGCTGCATTTAGAGAAAATTTGTTTTTCTGTATATGTGTGTTATTTCATTTGATTTATTAGAGAAATCAATTATAATAGATCTACTGATTGTGTATCATACACGTATTCTAAGAAAAATTGTGCTTTGCCTTGTTTATAATTATTTTAATAACTAATAAATTTAATTAATTCATATTTAATGCTGTTGTATGCAGTCAAGTTAGTCAATTTGGCCTTCAGATTTCATCAGGCAGCTTGGCAAGCTTGCTATCAAGGATAATCATAGAAAGAAACCGATTTTTTATTCTTTATTCTTTGAAATGAATTAAGTGATATGAAATGCATACATTTTTAGTTAATTTTGTTATTAGGTTGTCAGAAAAGAATAATTTTAAAGTTATAATTTCTTCTATTACCTTTACCTATTTTAAGGCAGATTTGACTGCCTGAAAGGAATCTAAGCTTCCTCCAAAATCCATATACTGAAAAAGTAAAACTTACAATGGTGTTATTTGATTTTTTTTTACAAAACTTTATATCTTTAGTTACAGTATCACTATCATTTTTCATATTGTAGATCAATAATCCCCACAGGGCTGTGAATTCTTAGGCCATATTACAATCTGAGTTTCAGGTTTTTACTTAGACAGCCAGTTAAAATTTGGGAGAAAGGTATTATTGTCATGGTGTCAGAGTTTGCTAGCAAAGATAGTTCTCTCCTTCACGTCTACAAAAGTACAAACTCACATTTCCCCTTGAGTGTATATGAACTTTTGTTAGCTGCAAGAAAGGTTCATAACTAAGAATTAGAATCTTATCATTTTCCTGAATCATATGGAACATTATGGTTGTCAAAAGCATAGACAAAATAAAATATGTTGCCTGGGTTCCTCTTTGGAATTATATTTGCATTGAGCAATTACTAATAGGATTATATTTGTAAGATTTTGTGATTTTTGTAATGAACTTTGTTTACAAAAGCTATATTTTCTTGTATTTTTGCCATTTCCCCAAAATTACTTTACTCTTTATGGGCATTTATCTAACCAATATAATAATGCTTCTATGTCCTGATGTTCTGAATGAAGCCAAAATAATAGAAATTTAAATAGTATTCCGAAAGTACCTGATTTCCCCCCAAATTTCAGTTTAATATTTTTCTTACACTGAAATGAAATTACAAGCATTTTTGGCAAAATATTTATTTTTCCTGATATTTCAGTGCTGCTCCCAGTTACCCATATGACTTTTTTCAATGCAATAGGCATTGTGGAATCCACTACTATCTTTCTTCTCTATTGAGTGAGTTATGACAACTGGCATTTTTAATTACTTTACAACCTTAGAAAATATAGATATAGAAGAGTCCTCTAAAAAACTATGATGCTGAAAAAGAAAGATAATACACAAATATGATAATATTCTCAAATGTAGTTTATATTCATTCATCAATAGAAGGAAATTTTGGAAGGAGAAACTTATAACATGTGAATTCCAGAACTAATTTTAAAATCTAACAAAATGTTTTAGCACACTCTAGTGGCACAATTTGTAATTTATCCTAAAATACAATCTTTCTAGAAAAACTAAATGTGTTACACATATAATTTATCTTAGATAACCGAATATCAGTACTGTAAAATAAATTAGAATGTGCTACAAATATTTCTAATTCATAATGTGCTATTATTTTTATAAATTTCATGAGCTTTTGTAGCATATGATAATCTTCTGAAATGTTTAATATTTTTATTGTCCAAAATAATATGACATGGATTGAATTGATTGGTTTATAATAACGAGTGTAATAACAACATGGAAGTAAATATTGAATGCTTGATATTTGTGATTTGGATGAAAACTCTGAATATACTGTTATCTTTTTTTAAGTCAGAAGTTATTTCATTGCAGTTTATCTACCTAAGTTCACAGAATTGAACAAATAGCAAAATTTAATATATTGTCTGCTACATGGCAATGCTTCAAAAATACTTATGGGTTATTCAGGTCTAAGATATATTAACATAGTATTTTTTTGAAAAAATGACGCATTTGTCATACAAAACAGTAAAGGTTTAGGTAATAGATATGCTAATAATCCTGAGTTATCACAGCCACCTGCATAAACGAAAAAAATATATCATATTATTCTTGTCATAGTTTGATTTCTATTGTTCTAATAAAATATTTTGACTACCAGCAACATAGAAGATGAAACTAAAATTTTGCTTATACTTCTATGTTATAGTCTAACTTTGGACAAGAGTAAGGGCTGGAACTGAAGCAGAAACTGAAAGGCAGAAAGAAGCCTTGGAGGAACAGCGCTAACCAGGTTACTCATAGGTTCATGATTAGCTAGCTTTCTTACATAGCCCAAAATTACCTACTGAGGGAATGGTGTAAATGGGTGGCATTTACTTGTACATTGCAGGATAGATCATCTTAAATAGTATCTTGAAATAGCCACTTTCAGGACCCATGAAAAACACCATTTACAGCATGAAATTGGGTACTTATTCCAGGTGAATAAAATATATGCGCATACTTATTTTCTTGTAGAGTTAGTATTTTACCTAGAAAGGTGTGATTTGAAAAAGATTTTTGTTTGAATTTTATCCTTTTAGAATTTCCTTTAACTTGCAAACAGGGTTTTTGTTTGTTTGTTTGTTGTTATTGTTTACTGCCCACTGCAACTAAGGCCAGCCCTCATTTACAAGATTGCGGTTTGAAATATCAGGTAGCTTCAAGGTGGAATGATTTGTTTTCTCAAAAAAGATATATGATTTTAATCTTCACAGAATTTAAGGTACCTAGATTTTGGTTTTATGGCAATAATCTTTCTCCTATGATTTCTCTATTTGATCCATTTGTCCTAGTGAAAATGACAGCTCCTTTCTGTTCCCTTCAGCAAAGATAAAAATGCTTTCTCAAGCTTAAAGTGCTTATCTTCTCCTCAAGATAAACTTTTCACTGATTATAGATTATTTCAAGCTCTGTTCTTTGTTTACAATAAATTACTTGCTAAATCTAAACGTCAATAGTGAGCTCCTGTGACTTAGAACTAAAATCTCATTAATTTATTTCCTGGAGCTGTGTTCCTAGGATCTTTTAAATGGAGGGCAAGATAATAATCTGTGGTGATTAGGGAGTACCCTTTGAATACAGGAAAACCTAACAAGATTAAATAATAGAAAATTGAATATCATTCAGAAAATGACTTTGACAGCCTAAGACCTTACTATGATGCTCAGAGGTGAAAGAAATACGTAGAAAAAAATATACTGTAGCTATCCTTAGTGTTCTTCAGATTGATGACCAAAAACCAACTAAACATTTAGTTTATTGAATTTCCTGCAACAAGATTCATGTCCTCAGGCACTTCTTCGCATAATCTTTAGTAGCTACATAAGGTCAGCACAACTGAAGTGAATGGTGAATTCAATCACATTTAAAAGTTTCAAGCAAAGTGTGATGACAGATTTCAAAAGTTTTTTTTCCTACTTTATTATTTTACCTTTCTTTTTTTATTGGATATTTTTATTTACATTTCAAATATTATCCCCTTTCCCCCACCCAACCATCCACCCCTTCCTGCATGCCTGCCTTGACATTCCCCTGCAATGGGGATTCCAATCTTGGCAGGACCAAGGACTTCTCCTCCCATTGGTGCCCAGCAAGGCCATCCTCTGCTACATATGCAGCTGGAGCCATGGGTCTGTCCATGTGTACTCTTTGAATGGTTGTTTAGTTCCTAGGAGTTCTGGTTGGTTGGTATTGTTGTTCTTTGGGGTTGAAAACCCCTTCAGCTCCTTCAATCCTTTCTCTAACTCCTCCAAAGGAGACCGCATTCTCAGTTCAATGGTTTGCTGCTAGCATTCCCCTCCGTATTGTCATGCGGTGGCAAAGCCTCTCAGGAGACAGCTATATCTGGTTCCTGTCAGCATCCACTTCTTGGCATCAGCAATATTGTCTGGGTTTGGTGGCTGTATGTATATGGACTGGATGCCCAGGTGGGGCAGGCTCTGAATGGCCTTTCCTTCCGTCTCTGCTCGTATGGAAGATGAGATTCTTGGGGTATGGTGATCCCCCCTAAATGGCCTTCTACTTTTTGCTTTCCAAAAACGTGATGTAAAGATCAATTTAGAAAAAAATAAAACCCCTCACCTACTACTATACTCCCTTCTCTACATCTGACATTGGATGACAAATCAGAAGTTCTTGTTGAGATTTGAGTGTACCGACAGAGTAGAAAAGTAAGATCATAAGTGAATTTTAAAAGGCTTGTTATAGGTTTGTTGGACTCATAGAAAAAAGAAAACAATGAATCCAAAAAATTGAACAAAGTTGGAAGTTAAATTCACTTTTAACTTCAATATTCTTTTTCTGTAAATAATAATAGTCTGCTCTTTTCAAAATGGTTTACTTGTTTTATTACTATCTTTAAAAAGTAGAGTGTTAGATCCTTTAAAACTGGATTTAGGGTAGTTGTGAACTGCCCAACATGGATAATGTGGGAAGAAGAATATTCAAAGACATTGAACCGTCATCCCAGCCATATTGCTGTCAGTGTGTGTGTGTGTGTGTGTGTGTGTGTGTGTGTGTGTGTGAGAGAGAGAGAGAGAGAGAGAATCCTGTTTTTATATTTGCTCCTTTTTTCATTTTTCTTTTATTGCATAATTTTTGTTTACATTTTAAATGTTATCCTCTTTCCTGGTGTCACCTCCAGAAATCTGCTATCCCATCCCCATCTCCTGTTTCTCTGAGGGTGCTCCCTCACCCACCCGCCCACCCACTCACTCCTGCCTTGTAATCCTCTTGGGTATGATGTTTCCTTCTTTTTGTTCTAGAGCTTTCAGGTGTGCTGTTAAGTTGCTACTATGAGATCTTTCCAATTAATATTTGAAGGCATTTAGTGTTATGAACTTTCCTCTTAGCACAGTGTTCATTGTTTCATAAATTTGGGTGTGCTGTACCTTCATTTTCACTGAATTCTAAAAAGTCTTTCATTTCTTTATTTCTTCTTGATTTGGTGGTCTTTGAGTAGAATTGCTCAGTTTCCATAGATCTGTAGACTTTCTGTTGTTTCTGTTGCTGAAGTTCAACTTTAATCCATGGTGATCTGCTAAGATGCAAGGGGTTATTTCAATCTTCTGTTATTAGTAGAGGCTTGCTTTGTGATCGAGTATATGGTCAATTTTGGTGAAGGTTCCATGAGGTTCTGAGAAGAAAATATATTCTTTTGTGTTTAAATGAAATGTTCTGTAGATATCTATTACGTTCACTTAATTCACAATGTCTATTTGTTTCAGTATTTCTCTGTTTAATTTTGGTTTTGATGACCTGTACATTGGTGAGAGTAGGTTGTTGAAATCCCCCAATATTAATATGTGGGGTTTGATAAGTGATTTAAGGTGTAGTAATGTTTCTTTTACAAATGTGTTGCCCTTGAATTTGGGGCATACATGTTTTGCATTAAGAAAGTCTGAAATGTCCTTCCCAATCTCTTTGGATTACTTTTGGTTGAAAGTCTATTTTTTTTGTTTTTTAGATATTAGAATGGCTACTCCAGCTTGCTCCTTGTGTCCCGTTGCTTGGAAAACTTTTTCCAACCTTTTACTCTAAAGTAGTATCTCTTTTTTTGCAGAGAACAATGGATCCTGTTTACCCATCTACTCTGTTAGCTTGTTTTTTGTTTGTTTGTTTGTTTGTTTTAAATTTGGTAAGTGCATCCACTGCTGTTGAAGGATATTCATAATCAATGATTGTTAATTCTTGTTATTTTGATGTTGATGTTGGCAGTGTGTGTTTATGTGCCTGTATGTTTCTCTTCTTTTTGTTTTGCTTGTGTGAAATTATTAATTTCTTGTATTTCCTTGGGTGTAGTTATCCTCCATGTGTTGGAGGTTTCCTTTTAGTGTTCTTTGTGGGGCAAAATTCATAGAATGATATTATTTAAGTTTGGGTTTGCTGTGAAATATTTACTCCATCTATGGTCATTGAAATTTTGCTGAGTATAGTAGTCTGAGTTGATATTTGTGGTATCTTAGTGCCTGCAAGACACTTGCCCAGAACTTTCTGGCATTTAGAGTTTCTGCTGAGAAGTTAGATATATTATAGATCTATCTTTATGTGTTACTTAGCCTTTTCTCTTGCAGTTTTTAATATGCTTTCTTTGTTCTTTAAATTTAGTGCTTTATTATGTAGGAGGATTTTCTTTTCTGGTTCAATCTATTTACTGTTTTCTAAGGTTCCTTTATGTTTATAGACATGTCTTTCTTTAGGATAGAAATAAATTTCTCCTATGATTTTGTTGAAAGTATTTTCTGGAACACTGAACTGGGAATCTTCTCTTTCTCCCTTCCTATTATTTGTAGGTTTGGTCTTTTCATAATGTCTCAAGTTTTTTGAATGCATTTTGCTAGGACCTTTTCAGATTTAGCATTTTCTTTGACTGATATGTCAAATTCTTCCACTGTATCTTCTATACCTAAGATTTTCCCTTCCATCTCTTGTGTTCCATTGGTGATACTTTTTTCTGTAGTTCCTGTTCTCTTTACTAGGTTTCCCACCTCCAAGCTTGCTTCTGTTTGTGTTTTCTTTATTGCTTCCATTTTCCTTTTCATGTCTTGAACAGTCTTATCCAATTCCTTCACTTGTTTGCATTCTTCTGTATTTCTTTATATTTGTTTCCTATTTAAAGGTCTCTACTTGTCTGGTTCTATTTTCCTGTATTTCTTTAAAAGATTCATTCATTTCCTCTCTAAAGACCTCTATAATCTTCTTAAGTTCAGCTTTATGTAAATTGTCTTGTGTTTCAGGTTTGTTAAGATCTTGCTGTAGTAGGATAGCTAAGTTCTAGTGACACCATATTGCTTCGGGTTTTGTTGATTATGTCCTTATGCGGTCTTTTAGCAATCTGGTTATCCCTGGTGTTTGCATGCCTAGTAGTTCCTAATGGCAGCAGGCCTGTGGCATTGTAGGTAGAACTGATATTCCCTAATAGTAGCAGGCCTCTGGATTTCCAGATAGAACTGGTTGTCCCAAGTGTCAGCAGGTTTCTAGGGATATAGGTACAGTTAGTAGTGCCTGATGGCTTCAGGCATCTGGTTGTTCCAAGTAACAGGGGACCTCCAATGTGGTCTTGAATTTCAGACAGTGGTGTTGACCAGAAGATAGAGCACAGAAGGGACAGAGCAGACCTCATGGCTGCTGGGTTTGCTCTAAAACCCAGAAGTCAGGTGGAATGTGGATTTCACCTGATTGTTCTGGATGGCAGCATGCCTCCAGAGATATGGGCAGAGATGTGGCCTAGGCAATGGAGCATCTGATTTTTTTTATAATTTTCGTTAATGGAAACTCTTCAAATATGTGAATAGAAACTGTACAAACTTGATGTTAATGTAGACTTGGCTACTTACAGCATTGCTTAGAGAGGAGCATATGTGTAGCTGTCTTTGTTAGGGTTTCATTGCTGTGAACAGACACCATGACCAAAGCAAGTCTTATAAAAGACAACATATATTTGGGGCTGGCTTAGAGGTTCAGAGGTTCAGTTCATTATCATCAAGGCGGGGAGCATGGCAGCATATAGGCAGGTATGGTGCAAGCAGAGCTGAGAGTTCTACATCTTTATCTGAAGGCTGCTAGTGAAAGACTGAGGGTTTTAAGCCCAGACCCACAGTATCACACCTACTCCAACAAGGCCATACCTCATAATAGTGCCACTCCCTGGGCCAAGCATATACAAACCATCACAGGAGCCAAATACAAATAAGGAGTAGAGGGGTTTTAAGATTGCTAGAGGCCTTATTTGGTGAGGGGTATACAAAATACTTGCAGGTAACAGATTGTAATGCTCATTATAAAACAGCTTAGTTTACAAGCATAACCCAAACCAAATGGATGTCCCCAGAGAACCAATTTAATATTTGCCTGACTCAATACCATTTAATATACTTTAGTTGCCCTTAACAAACTTGTAAGATTGTTACATAGGTATATCGTTTTCACCCCCAAATATCACAGCACACATATTTTGTATTGCTGAGGAATTTTACTCTAGCAACGTGATTGTTCTGGCAAGGGATCACATCCAAAGACCTTTGAGGTCTGTGTGATTCATCCAGAATGCAGACATGCCACACATCTTTAATCCTGCTGACTGGAATACAGACACTCCTTTAGTACAATACACCTTTAATTCCAAACAAAAACATCTATTTTTGAGGGGCAAAGTGATGAATCAGAGAAAGATTTGACAGAATGAGTCAGAGATAGGATAGACCTTACTTACACAAGAACAGCATACGAATGGAAGGACTTAAGAGACCAGGACAGAGAAAAAGAGAGAGAGAGAGAGAGACAGAGAGAGACAGAGAGAGACAGAGAGAGACAGAGAGAGACAGACAGAGAGACAGAGAGAGACAGACAGAGAGACAGAGAGAGACAGAGAGAGAGACAGAGAGACAGAGAGAGACACAGAGACAGAGAGAAAGAGAGACAGAGAGACAGAGACAGAGACAGAGAGAAAGAGAGACAGAGAGACAGAGTCAGAAACTGAAGCACAGACCTTGTAGGAATGCTGTTTACTAGCTGGTTCTCCATGGCTTAGCCAACGTATTTTCTTGTAGAACCTAGGACAACCAGCCCAGGGATTGTACCACTTAAAATGGGCTTGGCCCTCCCACATGAATTATTAATCAAGAACATGCCCCATGGCAGTCTAGGACAATCAGATGCAGGCATTTTTCGAGTGAAGTTCCCTCTTCCCAGGTGACCCTAGCTTATGTCAAATTAATGAAAAACGAACAATCACATTAGTACTACATCTTCATTTACATGAAAGAAAAATGTGAAGGTGTTCCCTGATAGTAATTTACAAATACATACTATTACAATTTAGAATTACTGTTTTGATTTAATACCTCTTTCTTGAGGGATTTATTGATATGGTAATTGGGCCTTAGCCAGGAAATAAATTGATATCCTCTCCCTGCCTAATGCCATACTTACAGAAAATTCAACAGCTAGATTTATGTGATGTGACTATTTTGTTGCACAATAATAATCCATACAATTGAATACTGGTATTTAAAAAAGAAAATTTAACACCAGAAAAGTTAACCACTTTCCTCATGAAAAAAAATTAAGTGCATACAAAAATGAAGTTTATTTTTATGACAAAGTTCCTTGACTTTCATAACACAAATGTTTTGCTGTTTTTCTTTTAATCAATTGTTTTATTATTCAGGAATCTTCTTTGTTTTGCTGCTATTGTTTGTTATTATTTTAATATTTTATTTACTATACAAAATAATAGATTTTGTTTGTTCTAAGACAGAGTTTCTCTTTGTAGACCTGGCTGGCCTTGAACTTAGAGATATGATTGCCTCTGCCACCTGAGTTCTGGGAATAAAGGTTTACAGCACCATTGCTCCGCAAAATGTGGGGTTTAAAATAATATTTTCATACATATGTATCATGTACTTGACTTACATTCAGTTCTATTACCCTTTCTTAGTCTCTTCTTTCTTCTAGATAGTTACCGTCTTTTTCACAACATAATAACAAAGGAAAACAAAAAGGCATCTGAGTTTTTCTTACGAATGTAAATTATATTTTAAGTAGTCACAAATAGAAGAAATGTAGAATAAACGTTGTATTTATAGTTTTGGAGTAATAGTGATTAATATAGAATACCAGAAGGAAAAACTCTTACCAAAGTATAGAAATGGCTACATGAAATTACAACCTAAATGCAAATAAAAATCCATAATACTGAAAATGTAGAAACAAAATTAAGAAAAAATCTTCAAGAAGATAGTAATAGTTTTGCTCCAAGTTTCATGGGAAGGAAAAGTCAGTTTCTTTATAGATGAGCTCCAGTAGATAGTCCAACATCTATGTACCTTATATAAACAGCACTATGTGGGCTCAGTGGGTTTAAACACAGTACACAGAGGATATGAACCTTCTTCTGGCCTCTGCAGGAACAAAACATGTATGTTGATGCATGTTGCATGCATACCTACATGTAGACAAACATTCATAGTCGTGGAAAAAAAAAATCTAAAAAAAGAAAGAATTAAAACAGTATATTAGGTTGGAATGGAAACATGGTGGGAAAGATAGGGGAGAAAATTGAGTGGATTCGGTCAGAATATATTATATGTACATATGAAATTCTGAAAAGAATACAATCTTAGCTGAATTTTGTAGCAAATGTCTGTAATTCCAGCAGTCAAGAGACTGGGGTATGATGGCCATAGCTTCTGTCAATTGTGGGGAATCTAAGACAAGGCTGGGCTATAAACAAAAATCCTTTTACCAAAACAAACAAGGAAGAGGGAGAAGGGGGAGTAAGAGGAAGAAGGGGCAATATTTAAATGAGCAGAGTAATTTATGGAAAATATATGAAATTTAACATAAATTTATGATCTTGGTCAGCTTTATAGAGATATGAACAAAAATAGTATGTTTAATGGGCTAAATAATGAGGTATTTATAATCATGGTTTAAGGTGTATTAATTTGCTTTGGAAAAAATCTGAAAACTGGAGATTGATATAGGTAGTTTCAGAAGAACGAATTATCTTAATTTCCTTTAAATTTTTGTGTAAAATTCTTAACATGACAAACAATATGTTGTGTATATTTTATCACAAGAAAGTGATAAAATAATGATAATGTGGAAAGAAGAGGAAATATCAAAAATCAAATTGTTAAACTGCAATGTTTGTTTGTTTGTTTGTTTGTTTGTTTTGAGATGGGATCTTTCTATGCAACTCTGGCTGTCCTGGAACTCACTATGTAAACCAGAATGGCCTGTAATTTGATCCATCTGCCTCTGATTCCCAAGTGCTGAGATTAAAGTCATGTGCCACCATGTGTAGCTCAAATGAAATGGATTTTGACTGAAAAGTATAGAAGAGAAAATAAGTTTGGCAAAAATGAATAAAGAATAAAAAATATGAGAATAGAATTCGGTTGGGGAGTTTCTTCAGTTTCTTTCTTTCCTCATTTCTTTCATATCATTATTATCATATTCAGTGTATGTTTTATGTTGCATGTATGTATGCATGATGTATGCATGTATGCATGTATGTATGTGTGTATGTATGTATGTATGTATGTATGTATGTATGTATGTATGTCTATGTGTCAAGTACATGCCTGGTGCTCATGTAGAGTAGAAGAGGTTTCAGATCCCCCTGGAACTGAAATTACAGATGGTTTTGAGTCTCCACGTAGGTACTTGGAAATTACCAGTGCTCCTAATAACTGAGAAGTCATAGCCTCACCTCATGAATTGTATTTTAAAGAAAAGTTATTTCTTGAAAGTGAGAATGGCATAGATAGACTTTGTGTTTGCACTAAGAAATCTGATTGATGTTGGGCATAGTTCTTAACAGGATTACTGTAAATATAGATGTTAATATGTGTATTTTATGTATTTTTCATTAGAAAAAAATCATCAGTATTATAGCATGGTTGTAGTAAAGCATTTCAGATAATTTCTTTCAGAAATCTGTAGCATGCCCTGTGCACGATATAGTGTATATTTTAAACATTCAAAGCTCCAGCAGAGGGAAATCTTGAGTTAGAAATTGACAGTGCTGGGAAATAGAGCAGAAGGAGGAATCATTTTTTTCTCAGGCAGCAGTCAGTATTATCACACAATGAAAACAATGTATTTTATTAAACATTTTACTGTATTTACTGTGGATATTTGTCTTTAATGATTAAATTTTTAACATAAAATAAAATAACCCCTGAGAATACAAATTTAGTAAGGTGATTGTCATTTGGATATAAAATTTGTGGTTTTAAAACTATTCTCTCTACACATAAAACACAGTTGCTGTCTTTGTTGTTTTGTCTCTCATTATTTCCTCTGATTTACACGTTTCCTCCTTTTTCAGATAAGCAAACTCAAACAAACATCACCATTTAACAGTAAGCCATATATTTAAATATTAGCAGCCTTTGTTTGAATTGAATAAAACCCTACTACATAAAATAGCAGAATTTTACAATTTGGCACAGCAGTTTTGCATTACTTTGATGTATCTTTGTGAGTGTGTGTGTGTGTGTGTGTGTGTGTGTGTGTCTGTCTGTCTGTCTGTCTGTCTGTGCATATGTGTGTGTAAACAAAAGTAGCTTAACTCTGTATGATTATATAAGTAGACATTACATGAAGGATTGTTACTCAGAATCATACTGTAACATAATTGTGTGCTCTACATCAAAATGTTTTATAAGATAATCAATTTATGTGAAAAATGTAAAATCAAATGATTTCTTCTTGCAGTTTAGGAACTTATGTAAAAAATAAACATTTTTACTTTTGATCATATAGATATGCTTCCTCAGGTTTTTCTTTTCTTCCTTTTTCCTCCCTCCCTTTATTCTTTACTTTTGTGATTAAAAAAACAAAACATTTACTTTTTATTTTATCTGTTTCAATGTTTTGCTTATATGTATGTCTGTGCAGTATATGCATGACTGTTACCTATGGAAGACAGAAAAGAGTAGAAAATTTCCCAAAACTGGAATTATAGATGACTGTGAGCTGCTGTGTTGGTGGCTAAGAATTGTGCTGAGTTCCTCAGGAAGAGCATCTGATGCTCATAATTGTTGAGCCATCTCTCTAACCTCCCTTTGTTATTTTAGAGATAATACTATGCAGTCCAGACTGTCATCGTGTAATAAAGCTGAATAAAGCACTCCCAGACTGGAGCAAATGACTGTGATGTGGGATCTAGAAGAGATGAGAAAGCTGCAAGTCCATTTATAGTAGGCATGAGTTCTCTGCTGTGCAGTGTGCCACAAGGTCAACCATAGGGGAGTTAGTAAAGGACTATATCAAATGACTTTTCAAAGATATGCAAGCTCCATATACAAAAAATTATAATAAAAGACATAGATATTAGAATTTATGTAAGAAGTAGAAGGATGACCTGAGTTTGTGAAATGAGAGTAGACAAAGCATGGAGAGAGAAAGTCCTGTATTTTGGGAATGGAGCAATTTAGTCTATAGGATGACAATTACTGAGAAATTATTTGTAATTTTCAATGACATTTTAAAAACATTTACATGTTTTACTTAGCATAATTCATACGAGGTCACTTTGTGTAAATATTAATGCCACCCCTACTATATGAATGTATCTGGATGAACATGAGCTCATCCTGCTGTGTCTAGAAGATAATGTTTCATACCAGTCCTCTTCAACTTCCACCTCTTCAATACTGTGATAGTATTTCTGCATTCTTTTTTTGCACTGATCCATGAGCTTTGTGGGAAAGCAGTATGATATAGATGTTTCATCAGTGGCCAAGCACTTCAAAGACACTTATTCTCTGTACATCAGCTAGTTGTGAGTCTCTTTGTTAACTACTATCCACTGAACAAAACAACTTGTCTGAGAGCTGCTCTAATTTATCTGTGTGGAAATATGAGTGTACAGGGCAAAATACCAAAGTTTCCACTTAGTAAAGTAATACCAGGAGGTTTACAACTGGGGCATATAACCTACTCAGCCACTATTGGTTCTTGGCTAAATTTATATTAGTTGGCATAGATTTTTATTGTGTGACATGTTCCTTAATTAAAAATATCTTGGTTACACTGACAACATTCAGTGCCACATTTGCACCCATGGGTATATCTTGCCATGCTGGCCATTATTATAGTTCTCAGGGTTCACAGCTTAGTAAGACTTGTGACGATATAATTTTTCTCCAGTAGCCTGCATGGCACCATTTGGAACTATAAATGCTAAGTAGCAAGAAAGAAGGATCCTGATGAGTAGCCAGTTTATTTTTTCCATACGCCGGGACTAATATATTTGCTGTCTTCTGCAAAACGATCTTATCATCAAGTGTTTTTGGGAAAACAAGGACAACGTAAATGGCCTGTACTGTTTGTAGGTCTCCACAACATGCTTTCCCAACAGATCAATGGAAGATGTCTCACAATTAACACTGTGGCTTTGCTTGTAACCTATGGAGCATTACCCACTGTTAGAGTACCTCCAATGAAAATGTTTTATATTCATATATAAAGAGATATGCATATATGTCTATATGAAGCTTTTACAATAGTAGTCCTCCATATGTTTCCCTCAAACATCCGCAGTATTTGTTACTTCACCCATAACCCCTCCTCTTTACTCTATCATCCCCCTTTCTGCTTGGAACTTCCTCTATTATTCCCCTCATATCACCTATCTTCTTTCATATCCAATACTTTAATGTCTCTCCTCTCCATTCTAGTTACCTTGATTTTCAAATACTCTAAATTATACACATAAATAAAAAAATATTTATTGTTAGAATCTTCACATAAAGGGGAACACATAACATTTGTCCTTCTGACTCTTTTTTACTTTACTCAAGTGTGTTTTCCAGATTTATTCATGTACCTGAAAACGTCATAATTTCATTTTTTCTTTTGGTCTTTTTGTTATTTAGTCGTTTTTTTTTTCAGAGTTGAGGACTGAACCTAGGGCCTTGCGCTTGCTAGGCAAGCACTCTACCACTGACCTAAATCCCCAACTCCCCTCATTTTTTCTTTATAGACGACTAAAATCTAATTGTGTATAGTTATCATATTTCCATTATACAGTCATCAGTTGTTGAGTATCTAGGTTTTTTACATATCCTAGCTATTGTGAATAGAGCCTTGAACTTGAAGGAACATGTACACCTGTGGTGGTTGGTTTGAATATGCTCTTTTTTTCCTGTCTCTATTTTTTTATTGTATATTTCTTTATCTATATTTCAAATGTTATTCCCTTTCCCAGTTTCCTGTCCATAAGCCCCGAATCCCATCCCCCTCCCTTTCTTCTATAAGGGTGTCCCCCACATCCAACCCCCCCGACATTCCCCAGAACTGGGGGTCCAACCTTGGCAGGACCACAGTCTTCTCCTTCCACTGGTGCCCCAACAAGGCTCTGCTACATATGCAGTTGGAGCCCAGGGTCAGTCCATGTATAGTCTTTGGGTAGTGGCTTAGTCCCTGGGAGTTCTGGTTGGTTGACATTGTTGCTCACATGGGGTTGCAAGTCCCTTCAGTTCTTTGAATCCTTTCCCTAATCCCTCCAACGGGGTTTCTGTTCTCAATTCAGTGGTCCTCTGGGAGTGTATCGAGTCATGCCAACCTCAAATTGAGATACAATAGAATTTTAAAGAGCAATTTTAATATATTAAGGTGAAGATTCAAAGCTACTCAGATTTAGAACATGAAGATAGACCACATATTAGTCAGTTTCTCTCATGTAATGTTCTAAAAGAAAAAAAATCCCATTTATATATGAAGAATAAAGTGCCTTATCAAGGAATATTAAAATAATTCTATACTTCTCAAATAATTATGTAGCATATCAGGGACTTTTCTGGTTAAATAGTTTAAATCTTTGAATGTATTACTTAGAATCAACGAAAGACCAATGGTGAAGCTGCAACTAATTAAAAAAAAAACAGTAAAAAGCACTGAGTTCAGAAACAATGCCTGGCCTCAAAATTATTTAATGTCACTTCTGTGGGAAGTACAGTAGTACAGTGGAAAATACTTTTCAGAAGTTTCCGTACAAACAAGAATATGTTTTTTGAGGGTAAAATGAATCATTTGTCAGCAAGTTACTGTGCAGATGAAAGGAAATGAATTAGAGAAGTGTATAAAAGTCTGTCACTATGTTCATTGATTGTTCATCACTATTATGTATATATTTATTTTTTAAAGTCCTGAGACATATTATAATATAAATTAATACTGTTTAAGTGCCTATATTGTGGAAGGCATGGGAATTTACATTTAAGCAACTTAATGCAATTTTATTTGAATGCATAATAAAATATTTAATATGATGATATTTACAACACACAACATTGCAATGTGAGTAGCATTATTACTTGTATAAAAGCCTAGTTTAATAATATTTGCTTTATTACTGATGGTCTTTTCATTTGTTATGGTAACATAAATACCAAGTCAAATAAAAGCAGAGGGAATTTAATTTCATGAAAATGAGGAAACTAGAAAACTCATTCTGTCTGTTATAAATGATGAGAATCAGTTCTTAAGTTAAAACTAATTGGAACATGAAACATCAAATAGATAGCTATTAAATAAAGTTTTATAATTTAAATAAAATTGTCTTATTTATATTGTTATCTAATATACTCAAAGAAATTATAAAATATTTTAAATATAAGGTACCTTAAAATAATTATTGTAAATATTTAGTCACTATGACACAGATCTTTCAGGTAGAAAAATATATGTAAGTACTCTTATCCTATGTTTTAAAAGAGACACTCATTTTTCTCTGTCTTTTTTCTCCAAAGCACTTTCCACAGTCTAAAAATGTATAGTCATTTGCACATAAGTTACAGAAATCTGATTTGCTGTTATTATAATCTATATAATATGTATTTCAGATAGGCCCTAGGAAAATATATATCTGTACAAACAGTTAAATGTTATTGTTTTTATTATTAATAATAAGGATAGAATTTAAAATAGTGAAAATATTTTACTATAAATTTACACTCAAACTCCTTGTTGTATGATTCTCTATGATTTGAGCACTCAGAACACATTTAGATAGCAATAAAATCACGTAGAAAAAATTAATGATATTAATTTTCCCATCATACTTACAAATAGGCATTTAAAGCACATCTTTCAGAAAACAAGTAAACTTCATTATAGAGTCGTCTTTTTTTTCATCCCGAATAGCCTATTAGTCTATTCTCAATAGACAGGCTTACTCTTTCAATTATGATAAGTTATTTGCATAAATGTAGTGAGTGGCAAATTATAGAACCAAATGCATAAGCATGACTTATTTATATCTTACCAATGTAATTAAGATTTATAAGTGTATATTAAAAAACTTTTGTTCACTTGAGAATTGTTCTATATTTAAAATAGAAACTAACATCAGACTGAACACCAGTATAATGCATACATATACCCTGCTAAACTTTTTAACCTTTTTATAAGTATTCAAAAGCTTGATAAGTATTTTAAAAAAAGCTTATAAGTAAATGTTCAAAAGCTTAAGTCTGGACAAAACTGGAAACTCTAGAAATAAAAACAATAGGACTGCAATAAATAAGAGAGGTTGATTGCTATCTTACAGTATGTTGAACAGAACATAACCACCATTATTAAACCTTAAGTTAATAAAATGCCTTTCTGATAATGGGCAGTGCTACGTTGTTCATTGATCCAATTATGCAAGAAATATATGCAATGAGAATGCAGAGATGAATTAGATGTAGGTTTTAAAATTGTTGAATGTTTCAGAACAAAAACAAAACATCCGTCATTCCTGTATTGCTATAAAATTCACCACCTCTGCATGCAAGGCACACTATTATTTATTATTTACAATGAACTATAGTCTTTTTACTTTGGGCAAGACTATTTCCTACTTTCATGACTTCTTTTGAAAGTGGAGAGTACAACCATTAATGCTTTATTTAAACAAAAGTCATGTATCTTAAAATTTAGATGTTAATTATAGGACATCTAGTACATACAGTCTTATTATTATTGTAGCAATACTTTTTTCACATTATCCCTAAGTTTTCAGAATTGATGTGCAAACTTCCTGTAGTGATTAAAACATTATTTTAATAATAACAGCTCAATTAAGGTACAATCTAAGTACTTCATACTTTTCTGATATATATATAGTATATATATATACTATATATACATATATACTTCAGAGACATTTGGTAATATTTCTGTTTTGACAATGTTTATTCATATATTATGCTTAATTTAAAATATTTAGATAGCATTTTATTTAATGTCATTTATATATGCAACAGAATACCTATCCTTTTATTTCCCCCTGACTCATTCCACATATTCTTCAACGTAGTCTATTACCAATTTCATGACTTTCTTTTTTTATTAATAATATTTTAATTTTATTTTTTATTGGATATTTCTTTATTTTCATTTCAATTGTTATTCCCTTTCCTGGGACTTTCTTAAAGCAACATGTTATAACTCCCTAAATCCATTTAGTGGGCCTATATGTAAATGAATGTGTGGCCATTTACTGGATAGTTGGAATCTTGGTTATATTTCCTTTAGACAACCCTCAACAGCCATTAGCTCCTCAGTAAAGTGTTGTGCCTGGAGAACATTTATACCATGTATGCCTAAATTTGGCTGGGTTGATCTTTGTAGGTATTGCGCAGGTAACTTCGGTTGCAACGAGTTCACAAGTGTAGTAGCAATGTTATGTACCAAGACCAGCATTTCACAGCACTCATCCAATCCTGCAACTCTCACATTCTTTTCATGTCCTGTTCCACGGCAATCCCTAAGCTTTGGTGATAGTGATTATAGGGAGGTAGTGGATATAGATATCTATTTCACTCAGAGATAAACACTCAGTCTCTAATTCTCTGAATTTGGACTAATCATACACCTCTTCATTGATTGCTGCCTACTGCAGAAAGTATTCTCTGACAGAGGTTGAAACATGCCAAGTCTATGAAGTAAACATAAATATTTAGAAACAATTATGACAGCATGTCCATTTAGAACAATAAAAATACCAGTTTCTCCCCTAGGGCATAAGGTCTCCCCTGCCATCAGCTTTGGAGTAGGATTATAGTACCAGCCATAAAAATCTCCTCCTGTGAAACAGGCTTAAATCTAATCAGAAAGTCATTGGTTACCCCATAATTCTTGTAGCACTATTACACTAATGAGACTATTTTGTCAAGCATTTCAGTATTGCAGCATGCAGGAACCTGTGCTGGGTAATTTATAATAGGTTTTCTCTGCTGTCAGCTTGACTATCACATTCTGGTACTATCAAAGCTAGCCAGAGGGGGGAAGTTTCCTGGTTTGTTTGAGATTTTTCTGTTATGTCCTGCTACCAAAGTATGCTGTGTTTTCAGCAATAGAGACTTACTATGTAAGGATGGGAAATAATCAAGGGTAATAACAAAGGCAATAGTGTGCGCTGTTTTGGAGACCTGTGGAATTCCCTGACCAATAACTTGGAATTAGACATGCCAAGTGAATCACATTTCATTTGATTTTCATTTAAAATTTCACCTACACTGAGAAGGACATTGTCATTCCATATTGCATAATTTTATTTGAATTATTGTTTTAGGTTTTATTTTGGAAGGAGCTTAATAATTAGTGGATATTCATAAAGATTTGCCATTTACCTATTTTTGGTAAACTCATCTACTCCTTCCCATCACTTAGCCTCCCATCTCCCCAACTTAATCCTTTAATCCTCAGTATTCTCCATTCTTCTTTCTTTTCACATGCTTAATATTATGCATTGAATTATTTTTAATTGAATTATTAAAGAGAAGACTTTGTTATTACTTTATATACTCCTTTCTCTGTGTTAGCCCTTCTTTTCACCTTCTAACTCTCCCCAAACTCATGCACCATGCTATATTTACATTTCTGTCCATCATATCACCTAGCTCTATTATCTACCGTCCTATAATGTATCTCCACAGAGACCCCTTTCTACTTTCCAGGCTTCCACTAGTCTTCCAAGTAAAAGACATAAAACAAAATATTGGAATCTAGAATTGACAAACGAACAAAACGTGACATCTGCTTTCTGGGCCTGAGTTGCCTTTCACAATGCATTTTTTGAATTACTATTTATTTACAAAGTTCAAGATTTTTCTTTACAGTAAAGTGATAGCATATTCTGTATATGTACCACTGTGTTCTTATCTGTTCATCCCTCAATGGGTACTTAGATTGATTTTATTTTCTATTTATTCTGAACAGAGCAGTAATTACGTGTATGTGCTTGTGTATCTGTAGCAGGAAAGAAAGTTCATAAAAGTGAAGCAGATATTTGCTTCTCAGGACTAGGATTTTTTAAACCTGTAATAATCCTTTAAAATACTCTTTAGCATATTCATGAATTGTGAAAAATACTTAAAACTTCAAAGATTGAAAAAAGAAACTTAATTAGTTGTGGTAAAGTAAAGCAGAGTAATCATAAATATTTATTTTCTATTGGATTCCACATCTTCCAAGTTCTAAAAGGACATTTATACCCAAGACATAGGGATACACAGAAGGGGGTTTGCATAATATTTGAGTATACAGAGCTTAGTAACCTATTGATTTAGTGTCAAAGTACACAAACATAAGTTGAAGAGTAAACGTTTATAAGTTTTTATAAATTTATAAAATTTTCAGTACTTTAAGAAACATTACAGCTTTTTAAACTTGGGTCTTTGAAAGATGATCTCATAAGAAGAGCACATTATAGAGAAAAGAGTTGTTAATATGTGGATGCCTGTCAATTCTCCATTAATATTTAGTAGTTCCTGTCTCTACCATCTTTAGGACCCCAATTGAATCACTGTGAAATTTATCTGCACTCTCCTGATGTAGCTTTATTTATTTACTTATTTTTGAAATTATAATATAACTATTCCTCACTTTCCTCTCTTCTTTTCAAACCACCCCATACATAGCTCCTTGCTATCTTTCAAATCCATCACCTCTTTTCAAGTAATTGTTTTTACACACACACACACACACACACACACACACACACACACACACACACACCACATATTCTATATAATCTGTTTGGCCTGTACAATGTTACTTTTACATCTGGGATAACAATTTTTACTGGATAACCAATTGGTATTCTCGCCCCGGTGAAGACTATTTTCCCTGCTCTTTGCATTTTTGAATTTCCTGTAGGTCTTTGTGCAAGACTGAGGCCTCAGGAGCTTTTCCCCACCCAGTTTGTTATCCCTTTGCTTTCCCTTGTTTCATCCATGTTAGGTGTGTTATTTTTAACTACTACTATCACGTGACGATTTATTTTTAAAATTTTAGGTATTAAAAATTTATTATGTTACTATTAAAATTATATACCTTGAACCTTTGAGATATCAATATTTATATGGCTCAATGTCTAAAGTGTTTTAATTCTATAAAAAGAATTATAAGAGTTAATATAACAAGTATTTTAAAATACTCTGAAAAGTGAATTAAAACTCTGATTCATATACTTGGTTATAGTAACAACGCAGATAAAAATATATACACTGAATTTACCATATTCTCATTCCCCTAGTGTCTAAATGTCTGCTTTCTCCCAATTACAAATGTACTATTTCTAGATATATAAAATATTATAAATTAATGGGTCCACAAAATACATATGCAACAATGCAGTATTTAGAAAAAATGTAGGGCTCCCAAACCCCATGGGAGAGAGAGCTTACCACCCATACTTGTGGGCAATCCTGAGACTGCAGGGCAGGAGCGACCACCACTTCTGCCCACCTTTGCCCAAATCCCTGGCCCAAGAGGAAACTTCATAGGGCCTTTGGGCACAGGAATATAGGGGAGGTAAAGCTGCAGGAGACATGTGGTCCAGATTACACCCAGATCTAAACAGACCCGGACAAACAGCTCCCTCCACCCAAATCCCATGGGAGGGAGAGCTAGACATTCAGAGGGGCAGACACACCTGGGAAACCAGAGGAGACTACTCTCTGCCCACATTTCTGACTCAAGAGGAAAACACCTAGCACCAATCAGAGCCCCCTGTGAAGAGGGACCCAGAAGTAGAAGCAGGCACTTGTGGTTTCTGCCTTCATGAAGAGATGAAACTCAATTCTGAGGAGCGATTTGAGGCCTGAGACGAGAGGTAAGACCAACTTTTCTGCTCCAAGTGACCTGCCTGGTGGACTCAGGACACAACCCTATAGGAACAGCTGAAGACCAGTAGACAGGAAAGACTACACGCCCGAAAGCAGAACACTCTGTTCCCATAACTGGCTGAAAGAGAACAGGAAAACAGGTCTACAGCACTCCTGACACACAGGCCTATAGCATAGTCAAGCCACTGTCAGAAATAGCAGAGCAAGGTAACACCAGAGACAACTTGACGGCGAGAGGTAAGCACAGGAACACAAGCAACAGAAACCAAGACTACATGGCATCATCAGAGCCCAATTCTCCCACCAAAATGAACACTGAACAACCAAACACACCAGAAAAGCAAGATCTGGATTTAAAATCACATTTGATCATGATGATGGAGGACTTTAAGAAAGATAGAAAGAATTCCCTTAGAGTAATGAAGGAAAACACAAGTTAACAAGTAGAAGAAGCCCTTAGAGAAGAAACACAAAAATCCCTGAAAGAATTACAGGAAAACACAATCAAACAGGTGAAGGAATTGAAAATGGAAGTAGAAACAATAAAGAAAGCACAAAGGGAGACAACACTGGATATAGAAAACCAAAGGAAGAGACAAGGAGACATAGATACAAGCATCACAAACAGAATTCAAGAGATAGAAGAGAGAATCTCAAGAGCAGAAGATTCCATAGAAATCGACTCAACTGTCAAAGATAATGTAAAGCTGAAAAGCTACTGGCCCAAAACATACAGGAAATCCAGGACTCAATGAGAAGATCAAACCTAAGGAAAATAGGTATAGAAGAGAGTGAAGACTCCCAACTCAAAGGGCCAGTAAATATCTTCAACAAAATCATAGAAGAAACTGCCCTAACCAAAAGAAAGAGATGTCCATAAACATACAAGAAGCCTACAGAACTCCACATAGATTGGATCAGAAAAGAAACTCCTCCAGTAACATAATAGTCAAAACACCAAATGCACCAAACAAAGAGAGGATATTAAAAGCAGTAAGGGAAAAAGGTCAAGTAACATGTAAAGGCAGACCTTTCAGAATTACACTAGACTTCTCCCTTTAGACTATGAAAGCCAGAAGATCCTGGACAGATGTCATACAGAATCTAAGAGAACACAAATGCCAGCCCATGTTACTGTATCCAAAAACTCTCAATTAACATAGATGGAGAAACCAACATATTCCACAATATCTTTCTACAAATCCAGCCCTACATAGGATAATAAATGCTAAAGCCCAACACAAGGAGATAAGGTAAACCCTAGAAAAAGCAAGAAACTAATCATTTTGCAGCAAAAGAAAGAGAAGACAGGCACACAAACATAATATCACCTCCAAATACGAAGATAACAGGAAGCAAAAATCATTATTTTTTAATATCTCTCACCATCAATAGACTCAATTCCTCAATAAAAAGACACAGGTTAAAAATCTTGTTATGTAATGAGAACCCAGCATTTTGCTCCCTACAGGAAACAGACCTCAGAGACAAAGTGACACTACTCAGAGTAAAAGGCTGGAAAACAAGTTTCCAAGCAAATGGTCTGAAGAAGCAAGCTGGAATAGCCATTCTAATATCAAAGAAAATCGACTTTCAACTAAAAGTCATCAAAAAAGATAAGGAAGGACACTTGATATTCATTAAAGAAAAAAATCCACCAAGATGAACTCTCAATCCTAAATATCTATGCTCAAATACAAGGGCACCTACATACATAAAAGAAACCTCACTGAAGATCAAAGCATACATTGTACCTCACACAATAATAATTGGAGATTTCAACACCACACTCTCACCAATGGACAGATCATAGAAACAGAAATTAAACAGAGACATAGACAGAATAACAGAAGTTTTGAACCAAAATGACTTAACAGATATTTATAGAACATTCTATCCTAAAACAAAACGATAAACGTTCTCACCACCTCATGGTACTTTCTCCAAAATTGACCATATATTGGCCACAAAACAGGCTTCAACAGATACAGAAATTTAGAAATAATCCCATGCGTCCTAGAAGACCACCACGGGCTAAAGCTGATCTGCAATAACAATAAGGAAAGAACGCCCACATATACATGGAAGTTGAACAATGCTCTACTCAGTGATTACCTGGTCAAGGAAGAAATAAAGAAAGAAATTAAAGACTTCTTAGAATTTAATGAAAATAAAGGTACAACATACCCAAACTTATGGGACACAATGAAACCTGTGCTAAGAGGAAAACTCATAGCTCTGAGTGCCTGCAGAAAGAAACAGTAAAGAGCATATGTCACCAGCTTGACAGCAAACCTAAAAGCTCTAGAACAAAAAGGAGCAAACACACCGAGGAGGAGTAGATGGTGGGAAATAATCAAACTCAGAGCTGAAATCAACCAAGTAGAAACAAAAAGGTCTATACAAAGAATCAACAGAACCAAAAGCTGGTTCTTTGAGAATATCAACAGGATAGATAATCCCTTAGACTAACCAGAGGTCACAGAGAGTGTGTTCAAATTAACAAAATCAGAAATAAAAAGGGAGACATAACAACAGAATCAGAGGAAAATCAAATAATCCTCAGATCTAACTTCAATAGCCTATATTCAACAAAACTTAAAAATCTGCAGGAAATGGACAATTTCCTAGACAGATACCAGGTACCGAAGTTAAATCAGGAACAGATAGGCCATTTAACAACCCCATAACTCCTAAAAAAGTAGAAGAAGTCATTAAAAGTCTCCCAAACAAAAAGACCCCAGGTCCAGGTGGGTTCAGTGCACAATTCTATCTGACCTTCATAGAAGGCCTCATAACAATTCTATCCAAACTACTCCACAAAATTGAAACAGATGGAGTGCTACCGAATTCCTTCTATGAAGCCACAATTACTCTTACACCTAAACCACACAAAGACCCGACAAATCAAGAGAACCTCAGACCAATTTCCCTTATGAATATCGAAGCAAAAATACTCAATAAAATTCTTGCAAACTGAATCCAAAGACACATCAAAACAATCATCCATCATGATCAAGTAGGCTTCATCCCAGGTATGCAGGGATGGTTTAATATACGTAAAACCAGCAGCATAATCCACTATATAAACAAACTGAAAGACAAGAACCACATGATCATTTCATTAGATGCTGAGAAAGCATTTGACAAAATTCAACACCCCTTCATGATAAAAGTCCTAGAAAGAACAGGAATTCAAGGCCCATACCTAAACATAGAAAAAGCCATATACAGCAAAACAGTAACTAACATTAAACTAAATGGAGAGAAACTTGAAGCAATCCCACTAAAATCAGGGACTAGACAAGGCTGCCCACTCTCTCCCTACTTATTCAGTATAATTCTCCAAGTCCTAGCCAGAGCAATCAGACAACAAAAGGAGATCAAAGGGATACAGATTGGAAAGGAAGAAGTCAAAATATCACTATTTGCAGATAATTTGATAATATATTTAAGTGATTCCAAAAGTTCAACCAGAGAACTACTAAACCTGATAAACACCTTCAGCAAAGTGACTGGGTATAAAATTAACTCAAATAGCCTTTCTCTACACAAAAGATAAATGAGCTGAGAAAGAAACTACGGAAAGGACACCACTCATAATAGTCCCAAATAATATAAAATACCTCGGTGTAACTTTAACCAAGTCAGTGAAAGATCTGTAAGATAAGAACTTCAAGCCTCTGAAGCAAGAAATTGAGGAAGATCTCAGAAGATGGAAAGATCTCCCATGCTCATGGATTGGCAGCTTTACTATGGTAAAAATGGCCATTTTACCAAAAGTGATCTACAAATTCAATGCAATCCCCATCAAAATTCCAATCAAATTCTTCATACAGTAAGACAGAACAATTTGCAAATTCATCTGGAATAACAAGAAAACCCAGAATAGCTAAAACTATCCTCAACTATAAAAAGACTTCCAGTGGAATCACTATCCTTGAGCTCAAGCAGTATTACAGAGCAATAGTGATAAAAACTTTATGGTATTCATACAGAGACAGGGAGATAGACCAGTGGAACAGAACTGAAGACCTAGAAGTGAACCCACACACCTATGGTCACTTGATTTTTTGACAAAGGAGTCAAAACCATCCAATGGAAAAAAGATAGCATTTTCAGCAAATGGTAATGGTTCAACTGGAGTTTAGCATGTAGAATGCAGATCGAACCATTCTTATCACCCTGTACAAAGCTTAAGTCCAAGTGGATCAAGGGCCTCCACATCAAACCAGTTATACTCAAACTAATAGAAGAAAAAGTGGGGAAGAATCTCGAACACATGGGCACTGGAGAAAATTTCCTGAACAAAACACCAATGTTTATGCTCTAAGATTAAGAATCGACATATGGGATCTCATAATACTACAAAGCTTCTGTAAGGCAAAGGACACTGTTGTTAGGACAAAAGGGCAACCAACAGATTGGGAGAAGATCTTCACCAATCCTACAACTGATAGAGGGCTTATATCCAAAATAGACAAAGAACTCAAGAAGTTAGACCGCAGGGAGACAAATAACCCTATTAAAAGATGGGGTTCAGAGCTAAACAAAGAATTCACATTTGAGGAATGTCGAATGGCTGAGAAACACCTAAAGAAATGTTCAACTTCTTTAGTCATAAGGGAAATGCAAATCAAAACAACCCTGAGATTCCACCTCACACCAGTCACAATGGCTAAGATCAAAAACTCCAGTTACAGCAGATGCTGGTGAAGATGTGGAGCAAGAGGAACATCCCTCCTCTGTTGATGGAATTGCAGACTGGTACAACCATTCTGGAAATCAGTCTGGAGGTTCCTCAGAAAATTGGACATTGAACTGCCTGAGTTCCCAGCTATAACTCTCTTGGGCTTATACCCAAAAGATGTCCCAACATATAACAAAGACACATGCTCGACGATGTTCATAGGAGCCTTATTTTTAATAGCTAGAAGCTGGAAAGAACCCAGATGCCCTTTAACAGAGGAATGGATACAGAAAATGTGGTACATCTACACAGTGGAATACTACTCAGCTATCAAAAACAATGATCCCAAATCCTTGAATTACCCTAGATGCACAGAACACATGAAACTCAAGAAGGATGACCAAAATGCGAATGGTTCACTCCTTCTTTTAAAAGGGAACAAGAATACCCTTGGGAGGGCATAGGGACATAGGGAAGGCAAAGTTTAGAACAGAGGCAGAAGGAATGCCTATTCAGAGCCTTTCCCACATGTGACCCATACATATACAGCCACCAAACTAGGTAAGATGGATGAAGCAAAGCATTGCAGGCTGACAGGAACTGGATGTAGATCTCTCCTGAGAGACAGAGCCAGAATATATCAAATACATAGGTGAATGCCCATAGCAAACCACGGAACTGAGAACGGGACCCCCGTTGAAGGAATCAGAGAAAGGACTGGAAGAGCTTGAAGGGGTTTGAGACCCCATATGAACAACAATGCCAACCAACCAGAGCTTCCAGGGACTAAGCCACTACCCAAAGACCATACATGGACTGACCCTGGGTTCCAACTCATAGGTAGCAATGAATAGCCTAATAAGGGCACGAATGGTAGGGGAAGCCCTTGATCCTGCCAAGGCTGGACCCCCAGTGAATGGGATTCTTGGGGGAGAGGGCAATGATCCGGTGAATATGAGGAGGGGAACACCCATATAGAATGAAGGGGGAGTGGCTAGGGATGTTGGCCTGGATACTGAGAAAGGGAATAACGTTTGAAATGTAAAGAAAAAATACCGAATTTAATAAAGATGGAAAAAATTATAGGTTTTCAACCCCATAGGAAGAACAACAGTATCACCCCACCAGATCCCCCAGAGCTCCCAGAGACTAACCCACTAACCAAAGAATACACATGGAGGAACCCATGGCTCCAGCCACATATGTAGCTGACAGGATGACCTTATTGAGTATCAGTGAGAGGAGAGGCCCTTGGCTCTGTGAAGGCCCAGCATCCCAATGTAGTGGAATGCCAGGACTTGGAGATGGGAGGGAGTACATGGGTGGGGGAACACTCTCATAGAGGCAGGTCGGGGGGAGGATAGGGGGATTCCAGAGGGGAAATCAGGAAACGGGATAACATTTGAAATGTAAGTAAAGGAAATATCTAATTTTTTTACAAAAAGGAAAAAAATGTAGGTGAATAAGAGAAAATAGCATGTAGTAAATAAACATCATTTTTAGCAGAATTTGTTTATATTGAGTTTAACAAAGTAACTCAACTATGGAAAATTAAAAGAAAATCTTGTTTTTAACTTACTGAACCTTGTTTCCCTCATGTTATTGAATTATGCTAAGTATTATTTAAGGACTTGAAATTTTATAATGAGGTGCTAGAAAGCTTACAGAACACAGTTGTGAGTCATATATTTGAAAGGTTGCAGTATTAGTGCTCGATATGTGATTGTATTTTCAATGTGATTGATTTATAAATTTTCTCCATAACTGCTTTTTCAAACTGTGTGTTTTACAAACCAAGTTCTAAAAGCTTCTATAGTTCAAATAACCTTTTAATTCCTTTCTGGCCCTTCATTCATGATATCCAATGAATTTACAGTTAGTAAAGAAAATAAGACAACCTTTTAAAACCACAAAAATTAGCACTTTCTGATATAATTATGAATAAAATTCCCTGGTGAAAAGTCAGTGAACACATTAATAATTGGCTAGTGTATTTAAAGTGTTTTCAAGAGGATAGTTTGAAATTCTTGAATGACAGTTTAGACAAAGATTTACTGCATAGGATATATGTTTGGGAACTAGCCTTTGATTGCCTGTTCCCTGAAATAACAAAGCTGGTTAGCAAAGAACAATGGGAGCACAGAATATTGTTGACAGTGGAAACAAAACAGTATCATGAGATTTTCCACAGTATGGTGGAATGTTATCTAATGATAGAATTTCACACCATTCTTTCCTTGAACAAACACATCTGTGAAAAAGCTTAGAATAGTAAATGCATATGCTAGAATTGTACGGGTAAGTTTTATTTGGGCATATCACTTTTAGATGAGATAAATTTTAAAAGCTTCTTAGATTAATTGAATAATTTTAGATGTAATGTAAACATATACAACTACGGAGCAATATTCATTAATCCAGTAGTTTATTGTTTATTTACTACATATATCAGACTCTACACTGTAAATGTGTACATAAAAAATGAATGAAAAGACAGTTTATATTTTAAACTGATTTATAATTTTATGTAGACCCAGTAGAGCATACTTGACTGCAGATTGGTTGTTTTCTTCAATCTAATAAAATCTAATGACTGCTTCTGTTACTAAGTACACTGGTATTTCAAATCGTGTGTGTGTTTTTTTGTGTATGTGTGTGTGTTTGTGTGTGTGTGTTTGTGTGTGTGTGTTTGTGTGTGTGTGTGTGTGAGATAGAGAGAGACAGAGACAGAGACAGAGACAGGGAGAATATCAATGTGTGGCTCTGGCTATTCAGAAAACACTTTATTGACAAGACTACCTTCAGTCTTGTGGCTACCCTTTCATATCAGCAACTCTATACTAGGATTACAGGCATGTACCACCATGTCTAGTAATCTTTCTTAAAGATATATTGTTTCTAGAGTCAACTCATGAAATATGTTGTATGTAAATGATTGCTATGTTCAGAATCAGTTTTCTTATGCTTTGTGTGTATGTATGTATGTATGTTTGTGTGCATGCATATGTATATGTATGCATTGTGGGGGGTAAACCTGTATGTGTGTGTCTGTATGTGTTGTTTACATGGACATACAATGATGCATGTATGAAAATCATTGAACAACTGTCCAGAATTGGTTCTTTCTTTCTATCATGTAAGTACTGGGGACCAAACTCAGATCATTAGACCTGTCAGCAAGCACCTTTAGCCACTGAACCATCATACAAGTCTTTCATACACCTTTAAATGAAATTTCTTAAGTTTTTTGTTTGTATTTACTTCCTTCTTCCTTTGTTGGACTTCGAAACATTTTCTATTTTACTAACAAAATAATTTTTTTTCCAGAGCTGGGGACCGAACCCAGGGCCTTGCGCTTCCTAGGCAAGCGCTCTACCACTGAGCTAAATCCCCAACCCCCAAAATATTTTTTTAATCTTCTCTCATATATTACATCCTGACAGCAGTTTCCTGTCCCTCTCCTCATCTCCTCTCTCCCCCAGATCCACTTCTTTCCACCTTCCCTCAGAAAAGAATGGCATCCCTGAGATATTATCCAAACACAGCATTAAAAAAAATACAATAAGGCCATACACATACCATCACATCAAGACTGAGCAAGGCCACTGAGTAGGGGGGAAAGGGGCTCTAAGAGTAGGTGAAAATTCAGGGACAGCCCCTGCTCCCTGTTGTGTATTATAAAAAGATAAGAGAGGAAGGGTTATGTTTGGTGGAGGCATGGTATGGTATGGGGGAAAGGGGTACCTCTGTGGGCCCATGCTAAGCCATCCCTTTCCCCTCTGAGGTACCAATGGTGTTTTTTTTGTCTATCAGAAAACTAGAAATCAATTTACATCAATCACATGATGGTATAGTATAGAATAGAGTTTATTCAGGGATTGAGGAAGGGGTAGGGGAAAAGTCAGAGATGGGCTTATAGAGACAGAGGGGAGAGGGGAATACAGATTGATAGGGTAAGGAGCTAGAGCAAGAGAGTAAAAGAGTGAGGATGGGGCAAGCATCTCCCTTTATAATGAGTCAGGCATACCTGGCTATTGCCAGATAACTGCTGGGAGGAGTCTAGACTAAATGCCAACACGTCCAATGTTAGAATTTTCACAAGAACACCAAGCAACTCAGCCATAGCATGCATGCATATATATATATATATATATATATATATATATATATATATATATATATATATATATATATATATATATATATATATAGAGAGAGAGAGAGAATACCAATAGCACAGGCACTAAGATCAACAATTAATAAAAGGGACCTTATGAAAATGAAAACAAGCTTCTTTCTGTAAAGAAAAAAATACCAAAAATGGACAAAATACCAGACCACAAACGGGAAAAGATCTTTCACAACTCCACATTTGACAGAGGGCTAATATCCAAAATATTTGAAGAACTCAAGAAACTAAACATTCAAATAATCCAACTTAATGGAGTATAGACCTAAACCGAGAAATCTCAGCCGAAGAAACTCAAATGGCTGGCAAATACTTAAATGTTTAACATCCTTAGCCATGAGGGAAATTCAAATCAAAATGACTTTGGGGTGCCATCTTAAACCTGTCAGAATGGCTATGATAAAAAACTTGTGACAACTCACGCTGGAATGCAAGGATGTGGAGCAAAGGGAACAATACTCTATTGCTGGTGGGACTGCAAAAGTGTGTAACCACTTGGAAAGTCATATGGTGTTTTTTTCAGAAAATTAGAAATCAATCTACAGCAAGAACCTCCTATACCACTCCTGGATATATAACCAAAGGATGCTTCACTATACCACAAAATACTTACTCAACTATATTCATAGCAGCTTTATGTATAGTAACCCAAAACTGAATAGTTCTTTTTTTTAAGAAAGACTCCCTCAAGTTCTAGGGGACAATCAGGGAGGTGAAAGAATATTATCAAAATATACTGTATGAAAATCTTAAATAATAAAAAAAACATAAAGTGAAGAAATATCTTATATATCTTTCATCACATTTACTCATAGTTTTGTTCTTCAGGCCTGCATTTTAGTGTCAAATTTGTATGTTAACATTGATAGAAGCACAATACTGGATAGTTTTGACACCACAGAACACAGTCTACTGCCTCTATAGTACAATATTCATCCTGGACATTGATACTGACATCTAGAGACTACTGTGTCATTTTTATTCCTATAAGTTTTCCATACCAGACAGTAGTAATATCTTCCTTAGGGTTAGATTTTTTTTAAGCCATATAAATTTCTGGAGATTTCATACAGGTTTTTAACTTTATGTTTGGTATCATGTAATGACTCAATGAAACTGATCATCTACTGTGAGTCATAAAGCTTTTATTCTCTGTTTGAATTTATTTCACATGAAGCAGCTATAAACATTCATGTACAGAATTTTGTTTAGGCAAAGTTTTCTTTTATGTGTGAGTAATATTCAAAAATGTAGTTTCATAGTCACATTGTACATATATTTTAAGATAGATAAGAAACAACCAAACAGGTTTTCAGAGTCATTAAACAATCAATTTTACATTCTCACCAGCAGTCTGTATGTGATCTAGTTTCTTAACTTCATGGCCAGTATATAGTATAGTCACCTTTCTCTTAATTTTCAATATTCTAATAGGTGTGTAGTATTATGTTTTTGAGAGTCTAATTTGTATTTGCAAAACAATCTTATGACATTGAATAGCTTTTTGTCTGCTTAATTGATATCAGATATAATTCTTGTGATATTTTCAAATTCATTGATGGTGCCTACACAAATTTATAAAATATGATATAACGTATTTGTAAAGGGATTTTAACCCATCCATATACTTATTCTGGCAATGGATCATAGTCAAAGATCTAGGCTTTTGATCTGGCTAGAATAAAGACATGCCCTTAGTACATACCTTTAACCCTTCTGGCTAGAATACAGACATGCCTTTAGTAATACCTTTAATCGCAAATCATGATGTCTAATTGAGGAGCAGACAAATCAGAGAAAGATTTGACCGAATTAGTCAGAGATAGGATACTCATAACTCTCACAAAGACAGCACAGAGTAGTGCAGGTAAGAGAGTTCAGTGCAGGTCAGTGTAGTTCAGTTGAATGCAGTTGAGTTCAGCTGAATTTGTGCAGTTCCTTTCAGTTCCAATTTTTTTTGTGGAGTTCAGAGGCAGATTTTTCCAAATGGAGTTATTCAGTTAGAAGCTGAGAGAATCCAATTTGGATCAATCATCTTGGAGAGAAGTTTGAGACAGCAGATGAGTTGAACCAGCCAGCCAGAGTTCAGAAAGAGCTAGAGGGGGTTAATTTATTCTGCAGTAAGCATTAGAAGCTGAAACATTTTAGGTTTAGGTTAGCAGATGGAGGTTGGAAACTGTAGCCTATAATGTCCAGGCTTGCAAAACATTAGATTATATGGAGGCTAGAAGTTTCCAGGCCTAGGCATAGGAATAGTTAGAAACACTGTGTGCTCAGCCCAAGCCATGTTTTTACACAGCTTGCATACTGCTCTCATCACATCTCTTCATCAAGGAAATAAAAGAAACATTTAAAATTTCAATAGATGTATACAATGTGTAATGATTAGATGAATACAACTGGCTCATCTGGTGTCTCATATGCTATTTGTGTTGTAAATATTTAAAAATTACCATATTCACATTACTGAAATTAATTATTGTCTGAAGTAGTTATCCTCTTAGAATATCAGCGGCTTTCTCTCTCATTCAACTGTTTTTGTACATGTTATCAGTTTTTTTCACTGCACATTTTTGTATGATGGGAAGGATCCAATAAACACTATTCTATTTTCCTTTTTTAATTGAATATTTTCTTTATTTACATTTCAAATGTTATTCCCTTCCTGGTTTCCCCTCTGGCAACACCCTATTCCATTCCTCCCACTCCCTGCCTCCATGAGGGAGCTCCGCCACCCACCCACTCCTTCCTGCCTCCCACACTGGGATTCCTTTACACTGGGCCATGAGCCTTCACAGGACCAAGGGCTCCTCTCATTGAAGCCCAACAAGGCCCATCCTCTGCTACATATGCAGTTGGAGACATGGGTTGCTCCATGTGTACTCTTTGGTTGGTGGTTTAGTCCCTGGGACCTCTGGGATGTCTGGTTGGTTGATATTGTTGTTCTTTCTATGAGATTGCAAACCCCATCTGTTACTTCAGTCCTTTCTCTACCTCCTCCACTGGGGAACCCATTCTCAGTCCAATGGTTGGCTTGAGCATCTGCCTCTGTATTTGTAAGACTCTGGCAGTGCCTCTCAGGGGACAGCTATATCAGGCTCCTGTCAGCATGCACCTCTTGGCATCCTCAATAGTGACTGGGTATGGTAACTGCATGTGGGATGGATCCCCATGTATGGCAGTCTCTGGATGGCCTTTCCTTCAGTCTCTGCTCCACACTTTGTCTCCATATTTCCTCCTGTGAGTATTTTGTTCCCCCTTCTAAGAAGTACTGAAGCATTTGTATAGGGTGAACTTCAGCTTTGAGACAAAAGAAACGACAGGTAGTATTTAGCTTTCTACACCTGTCTTATTTCACTTAGCATCCATGTTGTGACAAGTACAGAACATTTTTGTGACTAAATAATACTTTAACTTTATATATATATATATACATATATATACATATATATAATACACATTATATGTATATATCATGTATTTTTTTCCTATTCATTGGGATGCTCTTTTTGTGAAATATTATATCATGAACTCTTCTAATATCCTAAATAAATTGTTGATATACTTTTATAATTTTTAAAGAAGACAACTTTATTCCTTGGTAGTACAAATACATTTCTGTTTAATATCTTTATTTGGTCATTGGTCTTTGTTATGTGAATTGTGAAAATGATTAAAAACTTTATTTGATTTTTTTGCTGAGCTTCAGTTAGAGTTCCTTTGCTATTATATACATGTAAGTTTATTAAGTTACCAATACAAATTTTACCACTCTTTTTTAAAAACATTTTTTTAAAGATTTATTCATTTATTATATATAAGTACACTGTAGCTGTCTTCAGAGAAACCAGAAGAGGGCATCGGATCTCTTTACAGATGGTTGTGAGCCACCATGTGGTTGCTGGGAATTGAACTCAGGACCTCTGGAAGAGTAGTCGGGTGCTCTTAACCACTGAGCCATCTCTCCAGCCCCCAAATTTTACCACTCTTATCATTAAATGAAGAGTGTAAGGGACATCTCATCTTCCTCTTTCAAACTGAAAAGTCCTGAAAGTTGAAAGGTTTGTTGTTGTTGTTGTTGTTGTTGTTGTTTTTACTGTTTTGTTTTGTTTTCTCATCATCACTGTCAGTTGTCAAACTTTTGTTTTACTGTTGATTTTTTTAATTTTGTTTAATTTATTTATTCTTCTTTCATGCAAAATACAGCCCAATCAAAGCCTCTCCTCCCAATACCTCCCTTCTCTCTTCTCAAGATCCACTGCTTCTCTGTTTCTGTTATGAAATGGGCAGGCCTTTTATTGATAGTCACACAAATTGTCGTAACAAAATGTAATAAAACTAGGCAGAAAACCTTATATCAAGGCTGAACAAGGTAATGCTGTAGAAGAAAAACAGTCCCAAGAGTAGGCAAAAGAGTCAGAGATATCCGAGCTTTCACTATTAGTAGTGAAGCAAAAATCCCAATCTAACGAGCCACAGCATGTATGCAGAGGGCCTTCTGTAGACCCATGCAGGTTCTGTGGTTTCAACTTCAGTCTTTGTGAGCCCCTATGAACACTGCTTAGTTGATATTGTGGGCTGTGTACTCCTGGTGTCTTTGACCCCTCTGGCTCCTAAAATCTTTTCTCCTCCCCATCTTCTGCACAGCTTCACAGATACTCCTAATATTTGGCTTTGAGTCTCTGTATCTATCCCTATCAGTTGTTGGAGGAAGCCTCTCTGATGAAAATTGTGCTAGGTGAAAGATCCCCGAAGGGAGACCCTTACTCAGGTCTCGGGAAGTTGCGGACCCCAGACAGAAAGAGACCATCTTAGATGTAATACGCAAAGGCGAGGTTTATTACGAAGATCTATTACAGAGATCTCTGGGCTGACACGTATCCCATGCAGGAGACAGAGGTGTCGACCCCGAATGGCTGGGAGAAGGGCTATTTAAAGGAGGAAGTCACAAGCCCCAGGAGATGAGGGGATGTCAAAAAGAAATACCAAAAATGTCACAAGGGGAAACTTTCAAAGTCACAAGATTGTTCTTAAGACTCTAGGGTTTAAATGAGGGGAAAGGTCAAGCTCTCATTCTCCTGAGAACAAATCTTGATTGTTGTTTAGGGTAAATGTTTGTCAGAGTTGATTAGGCATCTGCATCTGAAACACATCTGGTTAGGCTTGGCTGGTGGTTTTCTGGAATACTCTCTGCAGGACACAATGGTTGGAGGGCACAATGGGGGCTTAAACAAACATCACAGGGGCAGAACAGAACCCATTACTCATTTACTCATCTCCGGTGATAAGCAAAGTGTTAGTGAGTCTGTACCAGTTCTCCTGCATTTTTAACAATCTGTCTTCCTGAGTCAGATCCTGTTGCTGAGTTTTGAGCTAATTTAAAACCCCATCTCTCACTAGGCACTGATCCTATGAATATAAAAGATTATCATTAGGATTCATTTCATTAAGTTTTGTGTCAGTCATGTTTGATCTATACTTTTTAAGAGCAATTCTCTGTATTCAATATCCTATTTCCCTTTCTGGTACAACTTTTGCAAATGTCTTCTCATACTGAGTGCCTTTCTTCAATCAGCCTTATCCCATGGATATTTGTCTTGTGTAGTTTTTGTTTGCTTGTTTGAGAGACTGCCTTATAATTTGCCTAAGGTAGATTGGAACTCATTTTGTAGCCCACATTTGTTTCAAAATCCCATGAATCCTCCTGATTTGGCTTTCCATATGATTGGATTATGTGCATGACACAATAGGAATAGCTTGTCATGAAAAATTTGATTTTTTGTGTGAGAATTTTACACTGGGTACTGCATCTACATCAATCCTACCCCCTCCCATTACTTTTATGGCCAATCTCTTCCCTCCCAAATTCATGATTCATGAAATCTTATTCCTTAGTTATTAATGTGTAACACACACACACACACACACACACACAAACAAACATATACACACACATACTCACAAACATACACATGCACACACAATGTATTTTCAACCACTGAGTCCATTTATTGTTGCTCATATGTACACCTAACAAGGGCTGACCACTTAGAGTGGAAATTCACTGTGGTAGCTTGTTTCTGGAGCAGACAGATTTTCCCTCTCTCTAAAGGACTATCTACCTGTATTTCTTCATCTAGTAAATTTAGTTAAATTTCCTTCATCCATGTTGGCATATTTGTTTGTGTCATGACAGTATTTTTCAACTATCCACATTGTTGTGATGTGCTGGGTTCATCGAATGTTCATCACTCTGTCATGTCTAAAGGACTATTCAGTAGGCTTTCTGCTTCTCTGGCTCTTATAATCATTTCATCCCTGGTATTTTTCCTGAGTGGTTAGTAATAAAGGGTGCATTAAAAATGTTTCAGTTAAAGTTAGGCATTCCACCGTCACTTATTTTATACATGTTGACTAGTTGTAACTGTGTTCAATATATTCATCTGTTGCAAGAAAAAGCTCCTCCTTATGAAGTGAAAACTCCACATATCTGTGAGCATAAAAATAGGTATTTAGAATATCCTTAGAAATTGCATTAATTTAGAAAAATGGCAATAAATAGGTTCTCCTCAAGGGCCTATAACCTCTCTAGTTCTGAGTAGATGGATAGGTTTCCAACACTAGTTTGGCATGAATTCCCTCCTATTGAGTTGTCCTAAGTCCTATTAGACAAGTATATTAATATAACGGTGATTTCTACAGGTGAATAGATTGCTGTGAAATAGAATCTGGTTTGATTTTAAAAGCTCTATATTGTTCCTCAACACATACTTATTATCCCTCTATGCTTCTTGCATGTCATGCAATAAAAAGCTTTCCTTTATGATGCTCTTTGTCAGCATATATCATTGTTTTTATTTATTTGGTACTTCAAACATGTATTTGATTCTTTGTCTCTCATGCAACATATTGTTGGTGGGTTATTATGTTACAATTTATTCTTCTTATTGTTTCACTTAACTCTCCTAGTGGCATTTGTACTTCCACAAGGTGCCATGAGGGTCATTATCTTTTATCTACTTCTACTCACAAGACATTCTTAAGCATCTTTTGTAAGGTTGCTTTGATAACCATGAATTCCCATAATTTTTGATTGTCTGGAAAGATCTTTATTTCAAAATAAATTATATAAATAGCCTTGCTGGCTATAGTAATTTTGGCTGTCATCCAAAGGACACCCCAAGCACTCTTAAGGGGCAGGCCCACTAACTTTCTCCAAAATGATAGTCTTGGCTCATCTCAAGCTGGGTTATAAAAAGACTGATAGACAACAGCTGTTGTTGTCATTTGGATAACAAAGTTTTAGGCAGTTGCTTTTTCCCTTGGAGAATCTGTTTTTCTTCCCCAAATAAAGATCATAGAGTCCCTTAGTGTCATCCAATAAGAATGTTAGACCTTCAAGGACTTGGATCAAAGTAAAAAATATGTGTTATTTTTTTTCTTTTTTTTAAGAGGGTCTGTTTGTTGCACTTTACCATGGAATATTTGTTTTTCTTTTTGATACCTCATTAGTAAAACCAGTAGGTATACTTTAAAACAAAAACAAAAACAAAACAAAACTAATGGAGGAGATGTAAATCCTCACAGGCAGCATTCCTAAGGAACCTGTGAAACAGGTTTTCTGACTGCCAAATGAAGCCATTTGTATTATCTTCCCTTACCTCTGGCAAAAGGAACAAATCTCTCTCTAGTGACTTATAGCTGAAGTTACATATCAAGACCCCAAGCTAACCTCCAAATTCCAGGGCTCCCTAATGAACCAGTTATGCAAATCAAAGTTACACACTACCCTTCTGGCCCCTGTTGCTTCTCTCTTCCTCTACCCTAAACTCCCATGCTCCTTTACTTCCCAAGCTTATCTCCAATCAGTTACTCCTCCTTTTTAAAACAAGTGTGATTTTTCCACACTCCTCTTCACTCGAATGGCATAGCCTGTCTAATTCTCTCTGCTTTGGACTCATTATGATGTCTCTAGCTGTGCACTTTATCTTATGTACAATAAAAGCTCTCTCAAATCATGGAATGACTATTTCAGTGGTTTTTTTTTTTCATTTTTTGTTTGTTTTGTTTTGTTTTACTGTGTCCTGCATTACAAAGAATGCCTTACTTCCTGTCGAGATTTGATATACACCATTCTGTGTTCTTGTGGCCAACAGAGTGTGTACCCAGAAATGGATATTTAGATGAATGTTTCCTTTAAATACAGATTTTAATATTTATTGTATGTTCTATACTTTACAGTCTTTGAATGGTGTGTTTATAACATTGAGCATAGCATCTTGTGATCAGGAAAAAATCTAGTTATATTTATCTACTTGTGCTTTTATAGGGCCTCCTCTATCTTGATATAAACTTTTCCTCAGATAATGGAAAATGTTATTATTACATCAAACAGTTTTCCTGTGCTCTTAATTTTGATCTCTTAATGATGTCTCTAAGTTTTTGTATTTACACTCTAATCTTTATTTCTCTTCAAATATGTTTTGAAAGACTTGTAGGCTTTTTTTTCAAACTTTTGTCTTATTTATTGACTACTTCATTTCTATAGTTTCTGATTGACTCATTTTCACAGTATACCTTAGATGACTTCTTATTCAAACATTTTAATTTTTTTCTTAATTTCATGCAGTTCTTTTAGTATCCTCTTATATGGTATATATATATATATATATATATATATATATATATATATATATATATCATATATATTTATTTACTCCATCATTGTACCATATTATACTTTTCCTATAGCTTCTTTTGCGAATAATGAGTTTCTTTTACAAATAATGAGTTTGGTGTACTACCTACAAGATCAGATTCATAGAATTCATCCACCCATGCATCTTATAGAGTAGAAATATCCTACCATTCCAGTTTGGTATGATGTTGACAGCAAACCATGAAGAGTTAATTCTCTGTTATAATTCTATCCAGGGTTAGTAAGTTATTGTATCCTAATGGATAACATAACATTGCCACTTAAGTAGATTAGTATTATTCCAAATAGTTATATGTTTTTAGATTTTTTAAAAATTATTTTAAATATATATAGGTATGTGTGTGTGTGTGTGTGTGTGTGTGTGTGTGTGTGTGTGTGTGTGTGTCTTCATGTGGGAAAGTGCACATGCGTCCAGATGTTCAGTGGCAAATGAACAAATATATTGGATCCCCTGGAGCTGTAATTGAATTTAGATTGTTGCAGATATATTATTTTCTCATGTATACCAAGAATATTTTCTACTGTAATAAAAGAATGAAAATATGAAAAAGATCCAAGTTTCTGATCATATAAATAGACTTGATCAATAACAATATTTTTATAGTTTATTTACAGAATTTTATTCTAAAAATACAACTATCTTAGAGTTTCCATTGCTCTCAACAGACACCATGACCAAGGCAACCAATGGTAAACATTTAATTAGGGCTGGCTTACAGTTTCAGAGGTTCAGTCCATTATCATCATGCAGGAAGCATGGCAACATGGAAGCAAATATGGGGTTGGAGGAGCCGAAAGTTATACGCAAAAATTACCAGATCCAAAATAACTGGAAAAAGACACATTTACACACTGAGTGGAGTCTGAGTGTAGAGGTCTCAAAGCCAATCCTACAGTGACATACTGCATTAAACAAGGCCACCCTTTCTCCAATATGGCCACATCTCCGAATTTTGCCTCTTCCTGTGGGCTAACATATTCAAAAGTACCACAATAAATATGTTTAAATAACTGCCTTAAATACTATTTGTGTTCTAGATTAAAAAATACCAAGATTTGTCTTCATTCCTATTCAGAAAATGTTATTATTTATACTGCTACTCATTACACACAAATAATTTACATCTTACTAATTAGCTATGAACAAAGTGTCAATCTCTAGAACTCAGCTTCTCAGAATTGAATAATAGCGACTAGATAATTTGGGTTGACAATTAGGATGATAAGATATTTCAAATTTTCTGACCTGACAGAGAAAAAAATAAATGTATAGTATTATTGTTTCATTACCCTTAAGAAATACATTGAATTGAGGTATTTTCTGGGAAAATATGCATAGAGAATAAGAATGAAATGTTCTAAATATTCTATTTGTTTTTTTCAGTTTAACCCTGCATGGATATTCACATCTTGATTCTACTTGTATTATAGAGTACTGTTCAAATCTAAGACAAACATCAATCAAACTATATAGTTAAGTTGCTTCAAATATATAATATACATGAATAGGTTTCATGAGCTGATGTATGTCGTCTACATGGACCAATTTATATTTCTATCTTGTTATTGATATATTTTAAATTTATGTTTCTATTTCTATTAAGAAAAATGCTTACTATCAAGAGAAGTAGTAGCCTGACACAGTATGCTTAGCTGTGTTGGTAGAAACTGCTTTATAGAAGATCAAACTTTTTGAAACTTTAAAAATAGAAAAACATAGTCTACAGAGAATTATAAGACCCTATAAAGAAAACAATATTTTCATTCTTTGTAATTAGATCTTAACATTCAAGAACAGTACAAGGTCATAGTTATGTATTTTAAGTACAGAAGGTGGCAAGTGATAGTAACTAGGCATGCTAATATTTTATTCAGAATCGCAAGACCTGTATTTGGTTACTTTCCAAGTATTTATCAGATAAGTATATATTAAGCACCAACTATTGCATATAACTTTAGTAAGTTAAGTTAAATGGATTCAAAAGATAGTAGCTAGCATTATCAATATGAATTGTCATTCTAAAGAGAATAAACACTTCTCATCTATTTTGAATTTAAAACTGTGTGTGTCTATGTATATGTGTTTTAAACTTCTTTCATACTATGATATTTTTTCATTGGAATTTTTCTATCACTTAGGAGAAATAAAGTCATTTGAACACTAGATCGTGCTATGGGAAACTAACACTTTTTTTTTTTGGTTCTTTTTTTTCGGAGCTGGGATCGAACCCAGGGCCTTGCGCTTCCTAGGCAAGCGCTCTACCACTGAGCTAAATCCCCAGCCCCGGAAACTAACACTTTTAAGAAACAAGGAAGCCCTGTGTCTCTGCAGGCATTTTTGGGAATCTACCTTAGTCTATTAGGTTACTATAACAAATTACCATAAACTCAGGGTTTTTAAAATAATGCAAAGTTATTTCTCACAGGCTTAAGGGCAGGCATCATGATTACATTAGCCTTAGCATAGGTGGAAGCTGGTGTATTGCTTTCTAGTTTATTGAAAGCATATGCTTGTGTCTTCACAAAGACACAAAGCGTGGCAGGATGAATGACGGTCTCTTACTGGCCTCCTATAGTAGGGCATTAACTCTATTAATGAACCATCTGTCTACCTAATCACCCCAGAAATGCTCTAAATTTTATCACTGTCATTTTGGTGTTTAGAATTTACTGTATAGTCTTTGGTTTTACACCAGCATTCAAAACATTGCACCGTAGCAGACAAAAATGCTTTGACTGAGACAGTAGTAAGAATGACCCTTGTCCTCATAGACCACAGTAGGAGAGTAATTAATGAACTAGGAGAGTATGATTAATTCATCCTGCCAAATCTCAGTTACTTTATATAGTGCTGCATATTACACTAGCAATCGAGAACCAATATTCAGTCTTAGAAATGCTACTTTTGATCACAATTCACTGCATTAATGATGTATTTTTCTAGAATACACCTGTAATAAAATAGCATAATGCTATAATCTTATGCCAATTATGCTTAAATTATCAAAGAAAATTATTAACACACAGCTGCTTTTAAAGATACTGTATTAGGAGCTGGAGAGATGTTCTAGTGATTAAGGATGTTAATTTGGGTTCCAGTACCATATAAAGCAGCTCACAATTGAATATTACTTTAACTTCAGTTGTATCCAATGCATCTGGTCTCCGAAGTCTCCTGTACACACACACACACACACACACACACACACACACACACACACACACACACACGAAAAAGCCTTTAAAATGAATTAAAAAGAGAAATATTATTTAAATGCTATTCATGAAATTATTATTTGTACTAGAATTTTTGGTTATAGTACTTTTTTTTCGGAGCTGAGGGCCCAGGGCCTTGCACTTACTAGACAAGTGCTCTACCACTGAGTTAAATCCCCAACCCTTAGTATTTCTTTATAAGACTGTTGAAAATGTTGTAACCAGGTGACAGCTAAAAACAATGTCTGTGAAGTGATTTTTCAAATGTTCTACTTTGATTTTGTATTTTCATCTGGATATCTAGGAGGAGTTATTGTAGTTTAGATACTTCTTAGCTATTAATTTATATTGTTACATTCAAGAATACATGTATAAAAATGTCATAATGAAGGCTATTTTTGTACATTAATTTCGAAATTCAAAATAATATTCTTAGAAGGAAAATCTAGCAATATTAGCTACACTTTATCCAACTTTACCCATGAAAAATTCCATTTCAATATATTCATTACATTTTCTGAGTTATCACTGCTTTATATATAATAATCAAATGTAGACCTAGTATATGTAGTTACATGTTTGTAGCTCAAAAAGAAGCTAAAACAAGACTTATATCTAGTCATTATACTAAACACACACACACACACACATATATATTTATATATACTGTAATATATATTTTTTCTTTCACATTTATGATTTCATTTTTCCCGAACTGTCATCAGGAGTTTCTATAGCTTGTTTTCCTTCAAGGAAAATCAATAGTTTATAATATAATGCGTTCTACTGTCATACAATGTTTTGTTTTCTTTTCTAATTTTAAAGCCTAGGGAAAAATGTGTCATTAACTTTATTTTAAAACAAACCCAGAAAAGGAATTTTAGCTTCACTGTTACTGAATTTATGTTTTTTTATTGCTCCTAAAAGTAGTTATCAGTAATGTTTTAAACTTAGGCATGGGCAATTTTCAAAAGGCAAACATAGATTTTTGAGAAAATATTAATTCAAAAAATAATTTATACATGTTCATGCACATGCACACATATCTAGATGGTGTTTGGCAAAATGTCTCTTTAGTTGAGCTATATATTTGTGTAACATTTCAGTATACATGATACTTTAATAGCTAATTTTATGTAAAACTTGTTATATAGGTCACTGGAAACCCATGAGCACTGGGCTAATACATTTTTTTCTAAAATAGATTTATAAGCAAGGAAAGATGAAGGACATTAAACATATGGACAAAATAAAAGTTGTTTTCGTCTCTACCCCTTGTGAACTAAGCCTCATTGTATTACTAAATGACAAAGTAGATGAGGGAAATTAATGTGATTTTTCATAAATATGTAAAAATTTGCAAAATTTTACAACTTTGAGGTTTGGATTAGCTAAACTATGCAGGTTCATTTCCAAAGGCTTAAGGTAAGAAAGAAGCAAAAGACATGGAACTTTCCCTGTGACATTATAAACTATTTACATATGGTTTTGTCTAATCTTTTGATATTGTCTTAGAATAAGGATTGTTTTGATGTCATAGAATTGAAATTGCCAAGGATTAGTAGGATTACTAGTTCAAGTCCATGAAATGTGTTGACATAAAACATTCTTCTCACCTCACAGTGAATAAAAAATAATTTATTCTAAGCCAGATTCTGGTTACTCTAAAAACAAACTCCAATGCAAAAATGATTTTTATGAATTTTATAGTCACAAAACATCCATTTCATTATATCCATATATTAAATTATCAAAGGATTAAAAAAAGAAGAAAATAAAATATGAAAATATTTCTACGTGTAGCTTGTATGGGAAATTTTTTTAAATTACATTAAAAGGTCCACGTGATATAGTTTTTGAATGAAAGATACTACATTAAAATCTTGTATGTATTCCAATGAATAACTTTGATCCAATATTGAAAAATGAATGAAAATTTATGTTTTAAATTCAAGTGAAGTTTAAACCCAAAACACTTGTTTGATAATGATTATATAATGGACTGGAAAGATAGTTCAGCCATTAAAGTTTGGGCTCACAACCAAAAAAATAAGATTATATAAATTTATTGTATAATTTTATTGCTTGACATAAGGATAAACTGTGAAATAAGTATCAAAATCAAATCAATTAAAAACTATTTGCATAATAGAGACCTGTAACTTGTTTATCATATAAATCAAAGTTTTTAATCCATTAATTGACAGATAATCTCAAATTATCAGATTTTAAAAACTCCCGATACTTTAGTTACTTCTTTGTTTATGTGATAAAATGCCATGGCCAAAAGCAACTTTAGGAACACATATAATTCCAGAGTGATAAAATCTATTGTGGGAGGAAATCAGCATAGTGGTAAGATCACATTTTATCAATACCATACAGGAAGGAGAGAGACGAGATAGAGATAGAGATAGAGATAGAGATAGAGATAGAGATAGAGAGAGAGAGAGAGAGAGAGAGAGAGAGATGAGAGAGAGACAAATACATAGAGAGACAGAGAGAGGGAGGGAGGGAGGGAGGAAGGAAGAGAGAGAGAGAGAGAGAGAGAGAGAGAGAGAGAGAGAGAGAGAGAGAGAGAGAAGCAGGGTGAGGCTATAAAGTCTCACAACCTGCCACAATGATACATTCCATGTATTTCTTGTAATACGGCTCTACCTCCTAAAAAGTTCTATTTCCTTCCCAAATAGTGCCATGAACTGGGGACCAAGTGTTCAAATACATGAACATACAGGGGACATTTCTCCTTTAAACCACCATACTTGCTTGCATACTTTCTTTAAATTGAATTTTTCATACTCTACCTGTAAATGAGATCACACAATATTTGCCCTTCTGTTTTGAGCTTTTTACATTTGGTATAGTGTCCTAAAGCTCATCCATATCGTTTCAAATGACAGGATTGTCTCATTTCTATGACTAAATAATATTTTATTTAATGTATACAATTATCTATGCACATATGTGATACATTTTATTTTTCATAGCAATCAAAATCTTATAGTATTTGTGGAAAAATGAATACATAGAATGAGGGAACAGAAGAAAAAAATATCCAGAGAGACTCATTACATATTGAATAAACTAAACATTTTTGATAATAAAAATGTACATAAGGACAAGGAGATGTTTTATTAATAAATGGTATTTGGCACCTTGAACCAAATATGCAAAATAATAAGAAGTAACCCTTGTCTTATGCAATAAACAAATATCATCTCAAAATGCATTACAGTGTTAAGCATTTTATTTCCAAATGGTAAATCTCTTAGATAAAAATATAGGAGAATAAATGCTCATTGATATTAGTCTTAAAAATTTTTGAATATGATAATTGAATAAGCTCAAATGGCAAAATCAAAAGCAAATCATAGTTGATGTCATAGTAAATTAAGCCTTTTCTGCACAGCATAAGAAATGACCAGAAAAATTAAATAGCAGTCTACTAATGAGAAAAATATGTTCCAACGTATATTAGGAAATAAATTAATAATCACAAAGCATGAGTAACCCACACAAATTAATAGAATACTTTAAAACTTGAAAAATTCAAGATAAATGTGCTGAAATAGACACTGTGAAGAAGACATAAAAATGGCCATCTATGATCAGTATCTCCAGACATATTAATTGAAATCATACATGAGTGTTACATTTCTGAGAATAGCTATCATAAAAATACAAAACCTTACACGATAAATAATGATCTTATAAATTCACTGCACATTGTGATTTTTTGACATAAGTATCAAATACAAAATGAGTATTAAAACTAAATTAATTAAAATTCTGATTATCATTTATACTGTAACATAGGGCACGAAGACATTACTTCTTCAGAAATGTTGAAAAGGACCACCTGCTGGTAGTAGTATAAATTCATCAACCATTATGGAAATAGTATGTTAATTTCTCAAAGAGCTAAAAATAAAATTATGCTATGATTCATCAGTCTTCTAGAAAATAAAAATAAAACCACTATTCAAAAGAGATACCTTATTCAACAGTTAACTACTTCTTTCAGATGTTATTTAAGCTAAACTCTGGACATGCAGTTTTCAAAGAAATAAAAATCTGCACCTCAAGAAAATATAATCTCATCTCAGAATAGAGATAATAGAAAAATATAAAAGCTAAAAAATACTGATGAAGGTATAGAAAAAGAAGCTTGAAATTGATTTCATTTTCACTGAATGATAAAGGTATTGTCAGCCACCATGAGAGAAGATTCCTCTTGCAATAAAAGGAAACTTTAATACAGAGATCCACAGTGAGACATTATTCAGAGAGTAAGAGACCTTGGATCACTCAGCCCTAAACAAGATGTCTCCATCAATCTTTCCCCTAAAGACTCAGGGAATTCTCAGAAGAAGAGGGGAAAATGAATGTAAGAGTCAGAGGGGATGGAGAATATCAAGGAAACAATGCTTCCCAGACACAACAGAGCATACATATGTATGAACTCACGAAGACTATAGCAGTATATACAGGCCATGCATGGATCTGTGCCAGATAGGGTCCTATGGTTGAGAGTAGGCCCTGGAGCCCATTACTATCGCAGAAGCCAACTGCATTTGGTAAGCACTGGGGAAACAAACTAATCTTAAGTGTAGGCCCAATGCTCAGCAGTAGATGGTCAATAGACAACAAGCACAATTGCTTCTTTGGAGGTTCTTTGTCTCATAATACTGTGTCTAGGGAATTTTTAAACACAGAGACACAAACACATACATATAAATATACATAAATGTACATATACATGTAACTTTCCTGTTTTGTGCTTTTGTTAGGATTTCTATTTATGTAAAGAGATAACTGACCTAAATCATGTATTCAGTGAAGCATGATACACAGAGACTAAGACATTAAAATAATTTCGGTATTCTATGATTGATGAATTAGTGAACTCCAAATTTAAAGCATTTATTTTTTTTATGTCTTATGATTCAGTATAGCACCTGTTGCTATAAAGAACTACCTAAGATTGAACTATTTTGCAGAAAAGCCAACTATCTAGCTTATCTACTTTCAAACATGCAAGTTGAAGATCAATGGCCTCATATCCTGGGCTTCTGCTTAGTGTCACCTTAGCTGTATCACAACTTGGTAGAATACGGGGGAGAAATGGCTATGGGTAGAAGGTTCCAATTATGAGTATATGAGTTGGTTATAATTTCCAAAAAACCCCTCCTTTGAAAAAGGGAGTGCCTCTACCACCTACATTTTTGTGGACATGGTTTGATTAAGTTTCTTACAGATCAAAACTGAAAAATGGGGGAAAAAATGTTAAGACTGGAATCTTGTGAGGCACTGCCAAATTATGGCACTTTATTTAACTTACATTTAAGTAATCTGGCAAAAGGAAAGTTCCATACTCTATAAGTAGTATTTTATTAAGTGAAGCTAACTCATTTCAGAACTACCAAGTACTCTTTAATTATTTTCTTTCCTGGCAAATGAAGCTGAAATTGGAGTCTTGGAATAAACTTAACTCATCAAGAATAAGAAATGATATTATTATGTGGGCGATAAAGAAGAAATGCAGCTAAAGTGGTTGCTCAAGATCATTTGAAAAACAACTCTCCTGACAGAATTTTCACATTTTCGAGTGTTAACTTTGGTAGTACAGTTATTAATACTACACCGAGAAAAGCAGCTGACTGCTTAGCAACAATCCAGATCTGTTTAATCCCATGAAGCAAAGATTAAATATGCTATTCCAATTTCTTTACATGATATTTTATATATCAAGAAGTCTTAATGTAACCAATTGGCAGCTCTGACAGATTCCAAATGTACATTTTGCTCAAAAACTCACCTCACAGAATACAGATGGCACCAACATGCTACATTATTCTCTTCTCTTACCAAAATAAACCTTTTGAAATGAGTTTATTAACTTTTATTTTTATATAGGAAGCTGATTGCATTTAAATGTACTATAATTGGTCTGGAGAAATGACTCAGTTGCTGAAGTGCTTGCATGAGAATTTCTGTTTGAATCCCTGCTCCCACTAAAAAGATATATTTAATGGTGTGTTTCTGTAATCCTTGTGCTGGGGCGCAAACACCAAGGAACTCTTGAGCTTATTGGCTGGCCAATGTAAGATAATGGATGAGTTCCAGGTTCAGTGAGAAATCTTTTCTTAAAAATCCTCATGGACAATTGGGAAAGACACGTAGCATTATTTATTTATGGCCTACATTCACATACATATACGTGAACACACACACACACACACACACACACACACACACACACAGAGAGAGAGAGAGAGAGAGAGAGAGAGAGAGAGAGAGAGAGAGAGAGAAACAGAGAGAGAGAGAAACAGAGAGAGAGACAGAGAGAGACTAACAACGTGAGCACTCCCAAGCACAAAATTCACTTTAATTGCAAACAATCCATAATCTTACTTTTTGTGCAGTGAGAACCTATACTATAGAAAGTGAACTAAGGTTATAAATAGTTTCATATGTATTCTTTTTCCTATGGCAGTTTTAGATTGACAAGAGGAGGGCAAGGACTATACTGGAAAAAAAAGTAAAAAAAAAAAAAAAAGAAAGTTAATGTCATTGTAGGCTGAATAGTAAATTATCCATTTAATGTTCACTCTAATTTCTTTTTTTTCTTTATTTTACTTGGATATTTTCTGTGTTTACATTTTAACTGTTATCCCCATTCTCCCCTTTCCCACTTACCCTTCAGCCTCTCCCTTGCTTCTGTGAGGATGCTCCCATAGAAGGATGCTCCCACCCACCCACTCCCACCTCAATACCCTGGCATTCTCCTACACTGGGGAAGTGAGCTTTCACAGGACCAAGGGCTTTTCCTTCTACTGATGACAGATAATCCTATCCTCTACTACATATGTGGCTGAAACCATGGGTCTCACTCCATGTGTACTCATTGCTTGGTGGTTTAGTCCCTGGGAGCTCTGGTGAGGTATGGTTGATTGATGTTGTTGTTATTCCTAGGGGGTTACAAACCTCTCCAGCTCCTTCAGTCTTTTCTCTAACTCCTTCATTGCCCCCCCTCCTGTTGAGTTCAATGGTTAGCTGCAACCATCCTCATCTATATCAGTAGGGGTCTGGCAGAGCCTCTCAGAAGACATCCATATCTGGCTCCTGTCAGCAAACACTTCTTGATATCAGCAATATTGTCTGGGTTTGGTGTCTGTATGTAAAATGGGCTGGATCCCCAGGCATGGCAGGCTCTGACTAGCCATTCCTTTACTCTCTGCTCCAAACTTAGTCTTCATGTCTCCTTCTATGAATATTTTTGTTCCACCTTTTAAGAATGAGTGAAGAATCTGAACTTTGTCCTTCTTCTTGAGATTCATTTGGTCTGTGGATTGTATCTTGGACAATTTGAGCTTATCAGTGAACACATACCATGTGTGTTGTTTTGTGATTGGGTTACCTCACTCAAGATGTATTTTCAACTTCCATCCATTTTCCTATGAATTTCATGAAGTCATTGTTTTCAATAGATGAATAGTACTCTATTATATAAGTAGACCACATTTTCTATATCCATTCCTCTGTTGAAGGACATCTGGGTTCTTTCCAGCTTCTGGCTATTATAAATAAGGCTTGAGAATGAAGTTATTGCTGCCCTAGTTCCATGTGGCCACAACCTCTTCTGCATGGAATGTGCCAACAAGATCTGTGAAAAGAGAATGCCATCATGTCCAGTTTGCCAGACAGCTGTTACTCAGCCAATCCAAATTCACTCTTAACTATATATATATATATATATATATATATATATATATATATATATATATATATAAAATGGTACCCCAGTAAAATTCCTAATGAATTCTTATGACTGTTATCAGGCTTTATGGGGATTAAGCTAAAGTTGTTAGTACACTTATAAAAGGCTGCTATGGCAACACTAAACCTAAGTGGTCTCTTGTCTATTAGTTTGGTTTTGAATTATTAATACTATCTTGTAGGCTCGGAAGCATAGCTTGTATAGGAATTGTTAAAGCTGAAGTTCTACTTGACTGTGTAACCTATGAGCAAAATGTATCCATCTGAGATTGTAGTCAGTGGGTCCCAAAGCCTAGCCACATTAAGAGTTTATGGAGGTGCCCGGCATCACAAATGACTAACACTCCAGCACTGCCTTCTTCACACTGCCAGTTTTGACAAAAACAGGTTTGTTTTTTTATTTTACAACAACTTCTGCCTAATTCTGCAGGATTGCAAGTAACTTTTTAAAGCATTGTGATTACTTATTAGTAATAATAGGACTGATGGCAGTTTACTAGATCACTGGTTATAATTTGAGACAAAAACTGCTACATTGACATTCATCTCGCCCAGAGTGCTCAAGGCTGATGTGTTCAGTGAATCAGGAATACAATTGTCTTTGATGGTGAATTCCTACCCATTGCCTCTCTCAGTGAATGTGGAAATGGCTGCCTGGGTTTTCCCATTTCTGTTTGGGCTTTGGGAAGTACCTATATTGGCTGAAAAATTGAGAATGCAAACAATCCATTCATTAGTCTGATCAAGATATTAGTTAATATTTAGACTGTAGCTCAAAATGTGAAACATTTTTTGTTCAATTCATATTTGTCTTGCACATTATAAATATATTTTTATTTTTTAGTAATGTAGGGGACGGGGAGGGAGATAATAATGCCCTTAGCATGATTCATGAAAGCAGCTATGACAACCTCCAATCAGTTTACTTCATTTCAAACCTATTTCCAATCACAAGGAAAGATTTCTTTAAGACACACTTGTGGGTGCACAGAAGCTCCCGGAAAGAACAGCACAGATCTTCCTGGTTGCTGCCGCCTTGGAGAGCTCGTAGGCAGCACTCCACGAGCGAACTTGAGCCTTGGGACCACAGGTAAGACCAACTTTTCTGCTGCAAGAGAGCTGCCTGGTGAGATCGGGACACACAGAGGCAGAGTTCATCTAGGACCGGGCACTTCCTGTGTTTACCAGGAGTCCCAAACCCGTGAATCCCGGCCCGCAGCAGCTCTCTGCTCCCAAACCCCATGGGAGAGAGACCTTACCGCCTGGTCAGGTGGGCACTCCTGAGGCTGCAGAGCAGAAGAGACCACCAACACTGCCTACCCCTGCCCACATCCCTGGCCCAAGAGGAAACTGTATAAGGCCTCTGGGTTCCTGTAGAGGAGGGCCCAAGAGCAGCAGGACCGCTGCATCTGGGACACCACCAGAACCTGAAGGGATCTACCGAATAAACAGTTCTCTGCACCCAAATCCCATGGGAGGGAGAGCTAAAGCTTCAGAGAGGCAGACATGCCTGGGAAATCAGAAGACACTGCACTCTGCACACACTACTGATTCCAGAGGAAAACACTAAACGCCATCTGGAACCCTGGTGCACGGAAGCTCCCGGAAAGGGTGGCGCAGATCTTTCTGGCTGGTGCCGCCACAGAGAGCTCATAACCAACACCCCGTGAACAAACATGAGCCTCGGGACCACGGGTAAGGCCAACTTTTCTGCTGCAAGTGAGCTGCCTGGTGAACTCCAGACATAGGCCCACAGGAACAGCTGAAGACCTGTAGATAGGAAAAACTACACGCCCGAAAGCAGAAAACTCTGTCCCCATAACTGGCTGAAAGAAAACAGGAAAACAGGTCTACAGCACTCCTGACACACAGGCTTATAGGACAATCTAGCCACTGTCAGAAATAGCAGAACAAAGTAACACTAGAGATAATCTGATGGCGAGAGGCAAGCACAGGAACCCAAGCAACAGAAACCAAGACTACATGGCATCATTGGAGCCCAATTCTCCCACCAAAACAAACACGAAATATCCAAACACACCAGAAAGGCAAGATCTAGTTTCAAAATCATATTTGATGATGATGCTGGAGGACTTCAAGAAAGACGTGAAGAACTCCCTTAGAGAAACACTGGAAAACATTAATAAACAAGTAGAAGCTTACAGAGAGGAATCGCAAAAATCCTTGAAAGAATTCCAGGAAAACACAATCAAACAGTTGAAAGAATTAAAAATGGAAATAGAAGCAATCAAGAAAGAACACATGGAAACAACCCTGGATATAGAAAACTAAAAGAAGAGACAAGGAGCCGTAGATAAAAGCTTCACCAACAGAATACAAGAGATGGAAGAGAAAAAATCAGGAGCAGAAGATTCCATAGAAATCATTGACTCAACTGTCAAAGATAATGTAAAGCGGGAAAAGCTACTGGTACAAAACATACAGGAAATCCAGGACTCAATGAGAAGATCAAACCTAAGGATAATAGGTATAGAAGAGAGTGAAGACACCCAGCTAAAAGGACCAGTAAATATCTTCAACAAAATCATAGAAGAAAACTTCCCTAACCTAAAGAAAGAGATACCCGTAAGCATACAGGAAGCCTACGGAACTCCTAATACATTGGACCAGAAAAGAAACACCTCCCGTCACATAATAGTCAAAACACCATCACACAAAATAAAGAAAGAATATTAAAAGCAGTAAGGGAAAAAGGTCAAGTAACATATAAAGGCAGACCTATCGGAATCACACCAGACTTCTCGCCAGAAACTATGAAGGCCAGAAGATCCTGGACTGGTGTCATACAGACCCTAAGAGAACACAAATGCCAGCCCAGGTTACTGTATCCTGCAAAACTCTCAATTAACGTAGATGGAGAAACCAAGATATTCCATGAAAAAAACAAATTTACACAATATCTTTCTACAAATCCAGCACGACAAAGGATAATAAATGGTAAGGCCCAACATAAGGAGGCAAGCTATACCCTAGAAGAAGCAAGAAACTAATCGTCTTGTCAACAAAACAAAGAGAAGAAAAGCACATACATAACCTCATATCCAAATATGAATGTAACAGGAAGCAATAATCACTATTCCTTAATATCTCTCAACATCAATGGCCTCAACTCCCCAATAAAAAGACATAGATTAACAAACTGGATACGCAACGAGGACCCTGCATTCTGTTGCCTACAGAAAAAACACCTCAGAGGCAAAGATAGACACTACCTCACAGTGAAAGGCTGGAAAAGAACTTTCCAAACAAATGGTTGGAAGAAGCAAGCTGGAGTAGCCATTCTAATATCAAATAAAATCAATATTCAACTAAAAGTCATCAAAAAAGATAAGGAAGGACACTTCATATTCATCAAAGGAAAAATCCACCAAGATTAACTCTCAATCCTAAATATCTATGCCCCAAATACAAGGACACCTATATACGTAAAAGAAACCTTACTAAAGCTCAAAACACACATTGCAACTCACACAATAATAGTAGGAGATTTCAACACCCCACTCTCATCAATGGGCAGATCATGGAAACAGAAATTAAACAGAGACGTAGACAGACTAAGAGAAGTCATGAGCCAAATGGACTTAACGGATATTTATAGAACATTCTACCCTAAAGCAAAAGGATATACCTTCTTCTCAGCTCCTCATGGTACTTTCTCCAAAATTGACCATATAGTTGGTCAAAAAATGGGCCTCAACAGGTACAGAAAAATAGAAATAATCCCATGCGTGCTATCAGACCACCACGGCCTAAAACTGGTCTTCAATAAAAATGAGGGAAGAATGCCCACATATACGTGGAAATTGAACAATGCTCTACGCAATGATAACCTGGTCAAGGAAGAAATAAAAAAAGTAATTAAAGACTTTTTAGAATTTAATGAAAATGAAGGTACAACATACCCAAAGTTATGGGACACAATGAAAGCTGTGCCAAGAGGAAAACTCATAGCTCTGAGTGCCTGCAGAAAGAAACAGGAAAGAGCATATGTCAGCAGTTTGACAGCACACCTAAAAGCTCTAGAACAAAAAGAAGCAAATACACCCAGGAGGAGTAGAAGGGAGGAAATCATCAAACTCAGAGCTGAAATCAACCAAGTAGAAACAAAAAGGACCATAGAAAGAATCAACAGAACCAGAAGTTGGTTCTTTGAGAAAATCAACAAGATAGATAAACCCTTAGCCAGACTAATGAGAGGACACAGAGAGTGTGTCCAAATTAACAAAATCAGAAATGAAAAGGGAGACATAACTACAGATTCAGAGGATGTTCAAAAAATCATCAGATCTTGCTATAAAAGCCTATATTCAACAAAACTTGAAAATCTGCAGGAAATGGACAATTTCCTAGACAGATACCAGGTACCGAAGTTAAATCAGGAACAGATAAACCAGTTAAACAACCCCATACCTCCTAAGGAAATAGAAGCAGTCATTAAAGTCTCCAAATCAAAAAGAACCCAGGTCCAGACGGGTTTAGTGCAGAATTCTATCAGACCTTATAGAAGACCTCATACCAATGTTATCCAAACTATTCCACAAGATTGAAACAGATGGAGCACTACCTAATTCCTCCTATGAAGCCACACTTACTCTTATGCCTAAACCACACAAAGACCCAACAAAGAAAGAGAACTTCAGACCAATTTCCCTTATGAATATCGACACAAAAATACTCAATAAAATTCTGGCAAACCTAATCCAAGTGCACATCAAAACCATCATCCACCATGATCAAGTAGGCTTCATTCCAGGCATGCAGGGATGGTTTAATAAACGGAAAACCGTCAACATGATCCATTATATAAACAAACTGAAGGAACAAAACCACATGATTATTTCATTAGATGCTGAGAAAGCATTTGACAAAATTCAACACCCCTTCATGATAAAAGTCCCGGAAAGAATAGGAATTCAAGGCCCATACCTAAACATAGTAAAAGCCACATACAGCAAACCAGTTGCTATCATCAAACTAAATGGAGAGAAACTTGAAGCAATCCCACTAAAATCAGGGACTAGACAAGGCTGCCCACTCTCTCTTGAAGTTCTAGCCAGAGCAATCAGACAACAAAAGGAGGTCAAGGGGATACAGATCGGAAAAGAAGAAGTCAAAATATCACTATTTGCAGATGATATGATAGTATTTTTAAGTGATCCCAAAAGTTCCACCAGAGAACTACTAAAGCTGATAAACAACTTCAGCAAAGTGGCTGGGTATAAAATTAACTCAAATAAATCAGTAGCCTTCCTCTACACAAAAGAGAAACAAGCCGAGAAAGAAATTAGGGAAAAGACACCCTTCATAATAGATCGAAATAATATAAAGTACCTCGGTGTGACTGTAACCAAGCAAGTAAAAGATTTGTACAATAAGAACTTCAAGACTCTGAAAAAAGAAATTGAAGAAGACCTCAGAAGATGGAAAGATCTCCCATGCTCATGGATTGGCAGGATTAATATAGTAAAAATGGCCATTTTATGAAAAGCAATGTACAGATTTAATGCAATCCCTATCAAAATACCAATCCACTTCTTCAAAGAGTTAGACAGAACAATTTGCAAATTCATCTGGAATAACAAAAAACCCAGGATAGCTAAAACTATCCTCAACAATAAAAGGACTTCAGCGGGAGTCACTATCCCTGAACTCAAGCAGTATTACAGAGCAATAGTGGTAAAAACTGCATGGTATTGGTACAGAGACAGACAGATAGATCAATGGAATAGAATTGAAGACCCAGAAATGAACCCACACACCTATGGGCACTTGATTTTTGACAAAGGAGACAAAACCATCAAATGGAAAATAGATACCATTTTCAGCAAATGGTGCTGGTTCAACTGGAGGTCAACATGGGGAAGAATGAAGATTGATCCATGCTTATCACCCTGTACAAAGCTTAAGTCCAAGTGGATCAAGGACCTCCACATCAAACCAGATACACTCAAAGTAATAGAACAGAAACTAGGGAAGCATCTGGAACACATGGGCACTGGAAAAAATTTCCTGAACAAAAGACCAATGGCTTATGCGCTAAGATCAAGAATCGACAAATGGGATCTCATAAAACTGCAAATCTTCTGTAAGGCAAAGGACACTGTGGTTAGGACAAAACGGCAACCAACAGAATGGGAAAAGATCTTTACCAATCCTACAACAGATAGAGGCCTTATATCCAAAATATACAAAGAACTCAAGAAGTTAGACCGCAAGGAGACAAATAACCCTATTAAAAAATGTGGTTCAGAGATATACAAAGAATTCACAGCTGAGGAATGCCGAATGGCTGAGAAACACCTAAAGAAATGTTCAACATCTTTAGTCATAAGGGAAATGCAAATCAAAACAACCCTGAGATTTCACCTCACACCAGTGAGAATGGCTAAGATCAAAAACTCAGGTGACAGCAGATGCTGGAGAGGATGTGGAGGAAGAGGAACACTCCTCCATTGTTGGTGGGGTTGCAGACTGGTACAACCATTCTGGAAATCAGTCTGGAGGTTCCTCAGAAAATTGGACATTGAACTGCCTGAGGATCCAGCTATACCTCTTTTGGGCATATACCCAAAAGATGCCCCAACATATAAAAAAGACACGTGCTCCACTATGTTCATCCCAGCCTTATTTATAATAGCCAGAAGCTGGAAAGAACCCAGATGCCCTTCAACAGAGGAATGGATACAGAAAATGTGGTACATCTACGCAATGGAATATTTCTCAGCTATCAAAAACCATGCCTTTATGAAATTCATAGGCAAATGGTTGGAACTGAAAAATATCATCCTGAGTGAGGTAACCCAATCACATAAAAACACACATGGTATGCACTCATTGATAAGTGGCTATTAGCCCAAATGATTGAATTACCCTAGATACCTAGAACAAATGAAACTCAAGGCGGATGATCAAAATGTGAATGCTTCACTCCTTCTTTAAAAGGGGAACAAGAATACCCTTGGCAGGGAATAGAGAGGCAAAGATTAAAACAGACACAGAAGGAACACCCATTCAGAGTCTGCCCCACATGTGGCCCATACATATACAGCCATCCAATTAGACAAGATGGATGAAGCAAATAAGTGCAGGCCGACAGGAGCCGGATGTAGATCGCTCCTGAGAGACACAGCCAGAATACAGCAAATACAGAGGCGAATGCCAGCAGCAAACCACTGAACTGAGAATAGGACCCCCGTTGAAGGAATCAGAGAAAGAACTGGAAGAGCTTGAAGGGGCTCGAGACCCCATATGTCAGTGGTTAAGAGCACCGACTGCTCTTCCAGAGGTCCTGAGCTCAATTCACAGCAACCACATGGTGGCTCACAACCATCTGTAATGAGATCTGATTCCTTCTTCTGGTGTGTCTGAAGACAGCTACAGTGTACTTATATAATAAATGAATAAATCTTAAAAAAAAAGACACACTTGTACATTTCACCTGTGGATGTTTTAACGTCATCCTCAGTATGTCCCCAAATTTGCTGGTATTGAGAGGATAAAAAATTATACTGGTGGGTTTTTCTACTAATTTTTTTTTTCAAGTGTTATTTTCCCAACACAAAAGAGCTTTTTTTTTCCTCAGTATAAGAAATATTTTATCTTAAGTGTATTCAATAGGAAATAGACAAGATTTTATTTTTATTTCCACTTGAAGAGTTACATTTCGTATAAAGTTTACAAATAATGGTTTTTATTTTGATTTTTTCAGTATAAAAAGTTGCCTTGATGGCACATTGTGGTGTAATGCTAATGGCTTATAGGATAGTTGATTGTCAGTATTGAATCCTAATCTCTAGCTGCTGTCTTGTAGATATGAATGAATGTCACCAAGCATGTATTTCATATTTTGTTGTATCATACACTGCAACTTATAAGCCAAGGAATCGACATATATGAGGTAAGTGTATTATTTCTAAAAACCACAAACTGAGAATGATAAAGTATCAATATAGTTTAGAATTTGCTAATTTTAATACACTCTTTTGTTATGTATATGTAGGGAAGTCATAGGGAGTATAAATTCATTTTGAGTAAAGTTTAAAACAATATATTTTATGATAAAGGGCCTTTAACTTAAGATGGCCAAAGCACTGATATTATATATTTGCTGTAAAGAGAATTATAAGAGTTTTATTTTTCTGATATTAAAAGTTACTTAATAAAGACTTGTTTCCATTAACTTGAAAATAAATAAACAAATAAATAAATAAGACTGCTATGAATATTGTTGAGTATGTGTCTTTGTTATATGTTGGGTCATCTTTTGGGTATATGCCCAAGAAGGTATAGCTGGGTCCTCATGTAGTGGAATGTCCAATTTTCTGAGGAACCTCCAGACTGATTTCCAGAATGGTTGTACCAGTCTGCAACCCCACCAACAATGGAGGAGTGTTCCTCTTTCTCCACAACCTGGCCAGCATCTGCTGTCACCTGAGTTTTTGATCTTAGCCATTCTCACTGGTGTGAGGTGAAATCTCAGGATTGTTTGACTTGCATTTCCCCAATGACTAAGGACGTTAAACATTTCTTGAGATACTTCTCAGCCATTAGATATTCCTTAGTTGAGAATTCTTTCTTTAGCTCTGTACCCTATCTTTAATAGTGTTATTTGGCTTTCTGGAGTCTAACTTCTTCAGTTCCTTGTACATATTGGACATAACCCCTCTACCAGATGGAAGATTGTTAAAGATCTTTTCCCAATCTGTTGGTTGCTGTTTTGCTGTAATGACAGTGTCCTTTGTCTTACAGAAGCTTTGCAGTTTTATGAGGTCCCATTTGCTGATTTTAAGCCATTGGTGTTCTGTTCATGAAATTTTCCCCAGTGCCCATGTGTTTGAGGCTCTTCCCCACTTTTCCTTCTATTAGTTTGAGTGTATCTGGTTTTATGTGGAGGTCCGTGATCTACTTGGACGTGAGCTTTGTACAAGACAATAAGAATGGATTAATTTGCATTTTATATGCTGACCTCCAGCACCATTTATTGAAAATGCTACCTTTTTCAAGTGTATGATTTTAGCTCCATTGTCAAAAGTTCTTCAATTCTATTTCACTGATCTACCTATTTGTGTCTGTACTGATACCATACACTTATTATGACTATTGCTCTGTAATACAGCTTTAGGTCAGGGATGGTGATTCCCTCAGAAGTTCTTTTATCATTGAGTATAGTTTGGGCTAGCCTGGATTTTTTGTTATTACAAATGAATTTGCAAATTGCTCTTTCTAACTCCACGAAGAATTGAGTTGAAATTTTGATAGGGATTGCATTGAATCTATAGATTGCTTTTGGCAAAATGGAAATTTTTAAAATATTGATCCTGCCAATCCATGAGCATGGGAGATCTCTCCATCTTCTGACACCTTGATGTCCCGCGCTATCGTCTCGCCAGCAAGAACGCACGTGCGGACACACGAATCCTTCTGTAGCAAAGCGTTTATTGTATCTTAAAGAGGGGAACGCGGGGCGCCAGCATGGCGCGGCTTATATACACCCTAGCGCGGCGCATCCACACCTAATTGGTCGCTTACCCATGATCTCATAGGCATGCCCCGGAGTGGGCAAAGACCTGGCATGAAGACACTTTTGCACATGCGCACACAGTTAACTTCCTGAAAGGGAGTCGGGCTGGCGCGGCGGAAGCCATCGCCATCTTGTAATGGCAAATGTTATCCCGACATTCCACGTGGGGCGCAGTGGAAGCCAGTGCCATCCTGTGGTGGCAAATGTTATTGCGGCTCTCCACATCTCCTCCTTATTGTTTTACTAGTATGAGGCTGGTCTAGGTCCCTGTAGTTATGTCCATCTGTTGTGGCTCCTGTCTTAGGTCGTTCCTCTATGTCACAGCCTTATATGTCGTAGGGTAACCCTATTGCTACCGGGCCCCTTGTCTTATATTGGTCTGTGCATGAGGAAAGTTGTCCGTCTCTGGATACCGCAGTGCTGTGTGACAGTAACTGTTAAACGACCTAGGGCAAACTCTACAAAAGAGGCCAGCTAGAAAATGAGTTAGTGGGGAAATCATGATCACCTTATCACGTGTAATGAGGAAACCTCAGCGATGTAGAAGGGCTGATCAAAGAATCATTGAGTCTCTCTCATCCCAGTGTAATGGATCCACAGATCCATGGGGTGTAAAAGCAGAGAACTCAGATACTGACTAATTCCTGAGCATAGATAACCAAATTCCAGGGGAGGCCCCTTGTTCAATGGCCACAAGTGCTTGAGTGATAACGACCTTGTCACGTTTCTGTTGAGATCTGAGTTTGCAAACCAACCACATCATGAACACTAATCCACAGCATAGGGCTGCACGAAACAGAGCCACTCTCGATAAGTAGTGGGCACCGCATCTGGTTCTCCTCAGCTGTTACCACCAAGGGCCGTAGTCAAGCCGCTCCCCAAATATTAAAGCTCATTTTGAGAGCAAAGGTTTGTAGTAAAAATTTCCATATACACTGAAAGATTTAAAGTTCTAACTTTTTACATTGAAGAAGCGACAAAATTACATAATATAAGGCTATTAGCCATTCTTTTGTAAAAATTTTAATGATATCACTTTATGGGCTCTCTAAAATTATAAGCAAGCTCATGAAATGAAAACTCACAATCGCCAGGATGTAAACAAATTGTATAAAAACAATCCTCTAAATCTGTCTTGAAATGGCAGTTGGAGTAAGCAAACTGGCTGTAATGCTCTCACAAGTTCCAAAACCTCATCAATCCTTCGTAAATCTTGTAACAATCTCTATCTGTTTGATTTTTTCTCAATTACAAATAAATTTTGGTTAGTCAATGTAACACTGGCAATCCTTAATCACAATCTTTAATTTCTCCTTGTACCACCAGAACACAACCACAACTTAAGTCACCTGAGTTCTGAGTATGTGACTAGGCAGCTGTTCTTGGGGCAGTGGTATTAGCATCAAAATACAGTAACTTCAGGGCAAACCACAACTTTGGAAAGGAAAACTCAACCTCTAACAACCTAGTCTCCAAAACACCCCAAGTCTATCTTTCATGTTATAAAGTTTGACTGCCAATTCTTATATTTGAACGCACGATGGTGCAGTCTCTAATACCTCAACAAAGAAACATTGCCCTAAAATCTTTTAGAAGCCTCGTTTTTAGAATAAGAATTCCATAAAAATATTACCTCAATTTAGACCTGTTTCCCTAGGTTGGCCCATGTCACATGTTGTCTAGAATGACTTCATCCAAATTACAGTTTTAAGCCAACTTTCTGTTACCAATGTTACACCTTTTTAACCATATCTAATAACTTAAAAGCCAATAGTCCATAACCAAGGCATGTAGAGCATATTTATACATTTAAAACCAATCAGAAACAAAATTGAAGTGGCTACACATATCTTTAATATTTAGACCAAGCACCATTTTTACCTTTTTAGCTATAATTTTAAGAGAAGCACCTTGTCACCTGTTGAGTCTAATAATCAGCTCATGTAGACGCTCACCCCTGGGCAGCTTCTCCAGCTGACCTAGACACCTGGCTACAGGTACAGGGCTCCAAGGGCTGATTGAAACTGTTTTTTTATTCATTTGTTTCTTTTTTGAAATGAGTTAAAACCAAATCAAGGTGTGAACGACCAGCAGATAAAGTTTTTACCATTTTCTCTTTTGAACATGAAACATAAAACATTTAAGCAACAAGAAACAAAAACCACAGACATAAACTTACATACATGGTCAGCTTGGTGCAAAAAGGACAGACAATAGACAAAGAGGGAAAAAACTAGATGGTGTCCCACAAAAGGAACCCAGATTCAAATAGGAATCAGCAGAGAGATAGGATTTCCCCTTTCCCACCACTTCCACAGTGACCATCCACTCGAGTGGAGTTGAGATGGACGATGGATTGTCTCAATTCCTGGACCAGTCCATCAACGTGTTGAAACCAAATTCCTGTAAGATACTGAGATATATTACGGGATATCTGAGCAGCATGACTGATATTTACAAATGGTATGGAAGTGAAACACTACAACTCTAAAGACAAAAGGTTAGAACTGAGATATCCTTTTGTTTGATTCTCCTGAATAAATTTTCAGGCGGTCTATCTCTATCAAATCTGATCAGTATGACTCTGTGAAGTTTAAACAAAATTATCAGCCTTGCCCACAAAGGATCCATAACTTTCGGTTTCTTTACAGTGGCTCTCCACCTAGGCCCATATCTTTCTTCTTCATAGCGAGCTGCCTCATCTTCTAGATCCTCTTCTTCAGAGGAGCTAAGCTCGTCTGTTTTTGAACTATCAAGCCCTAAAGCCTCTAACTCCTTTACCGGATAAAGGCTTTTCCTTTTCAAAGCTTTCTTCTCCTTTCTCTGTTTCTCTCCCAGGGCATTCTTTCCCCAATCTCTCGTTCCCTCAGATCTAAAGTCTTTTGGAGGCTCTGTTTTCTTATTGGTACCTTTTCTCTTTGAGCTCTTTAATCTTTTATCCAACTCTGTTTCTGACATACTGTCTTGTAACTCCCCTAGCACTCTCTGTCCTGCTATTACTGTGGGGCGGCATTGCTCATCTTCTAGGCACGACCTCTGACGGTGCCTAGCAGCAGCCACAAAATCAAAAACCAAAAGAGAAAGAATGAAGGCTGCTAAAACGATAACAAAAGCTTCCGCCGCATCTTCTAGTGGGGAAGAGAAGTGAAAAAGGTCAAGACCAAACATGTCTCTAAGAACTTACCCTAGACAGTGTAGTTCTGGATCCTCTCCGCGGACAGATGGCCCCCTCGGCGCCTGGCGATGGTGTGGCGTTTCTCCCGGGTTTCTGCACCAGATGTCCCGTGCTATCATCTCTCCAGCAAGAACGCACGCGGAGACAAACGAATCCTTCTGCAGCAAAGCGTTTCTTGTATCTTAAAGAGGGGAATGCGGGGCGCCAGCATGGTGCGGCTTATATACACCCTAGCGCGGCGCACCCACACCTGATTGGTCGCTTACCCATAATCTCATAGGCATGTACCGGAGTGGGCAAAGACCTGGCATGAAGACACTCTTGCACATGCGCACACAGTTAACTTCCTGAAAGGGATTTGGGCTGGCGCGGCGGAAGCCATTGCCATCTTGTAATGGCAAATGCTATCCCGGGTTTCCATGTGGGGCGCAGTGGAAGCCAGTGCCATCCTGTGGTGGCAAATGTTATTGTGGCTCTCCACACCTTGATCAATTTCTTTCATCAGAGACTTGAAGTTCTTCTCATAGAGATCTTTCACTTTCTTGGTTTGAGTCACACTGAGGTATTTTATGTAATTTGCGACTATTATGAAGGGTGCCCTTTACATAATTTCTTTCATAGCCTGTTTATCCTTTGTGTAGAGAAAGGCTACTGATTTGTTTGAGTTAATTTTATATCCAGCCACTCTGCTTAAGGTGTTTATTTGGCTTAGTAGTTCTCTGGTGGAACTTTTGGGGTCACTTAAATACACTATCATACCATCTACAAATAGTGATATTTTGACGTTTTCATTTCGAATTTGTATCCTTTTGTACTCCTTTGGTTTTCTGATTGCTATAGCTAGGAATTTGAATACTATATTGAATAAGTAGGGAGAGAGTGGGCACCTTTTCTAGTCTCTGACTTTAGTGGGATTGCTTCAAGTTTCTCTCCATTTAGTTTGATGTTACATACTGGTTTGTTCTGTATGGCTTTTACTATGTTTAGGTATGGGCCTTGAATTCATGATCTTTCCAAGACATTTAACATGAAAGGGTGTTGAATTTTGTCCAATGCTTTCTCAACATCTCAACATGATTGTTTTGGTTCTTTTTTAGTTTATTCTTTTTTTTTTTTTATTTATCCATATATTTTATTTTATTTATTTTTTTTATTAACTTGAGTATTTCTTATATACATTTCGAGTGTTATTCCCTTTCCCGGTTTCCGGGCAAACATCCCCCTCCCCCCTCCCCTTCCTTATGGGTGTTCCCCTCCCAACCCTCCCCCCATTGCCGCCCTCCCCCCATAGACTAGTTCACTGGGGGTTCAGTCTTAGCAGGACCCAGGGCTTCCCCTATTCTTATAGTGGATTACGTTGATAGATGTCCATATATTGAACCATCCGTACATCCAAGGGATGAAGCCTATGTGATCATGATGGAAGATCATTTTCATGTGTTTTTTGGATTCTGTTTGTAAGAATTTTATTGAGTAATTTTGTGTCAACATTCATTAGGGAAATTGGTCTGAAGTACTCTTTCTTTGTCGGGTCTTTATGTGGTTTAGGTATAAGTATAATTGTGGCTTCATAGGATGAATTAGGTAGTGTTTTTTCTGTTTCTATTTTGTGGAATAGTTTGAAGATTATTGTTATTAACTCTTCTTTGAAGGTCCGACAGAATTCTCCAGAATACCCATCTAGTCTTGGACTTTTCTTGGTTGGCAGACTTTTAAAAACTGCTTTTATTTTTTTAGGAGTTATGGGCCTATTAAATGGTTTATCTGATCTGGATTTAACTTTGGTACCAAGTGTCTGGCTAGAAAATTGTCCCTTTCATCCAGATTTTCCAGTTTTGTTGATTATAGGCTTTTGTTGTAGGATCTGAGGATTTTTTGAAAAATTTTCAGATTCTATTGTAATGTCTCCCTTTTTTGATACACTCTCTGTGCCTTCTGGTTAGTCTGACTAAGGCTTTATCTATTTTGTTGATGTTGTCAAAAAAAAAAGATTCTGCTTTTATTGATTCTTTGTACAGTTCTTTTTTTTTTTTTTTCTTGGTTGATTTCAGTCCTGAGTTTGATTATTACCTTCCATCTACTCCTCTTGGATGTATTTGCTTCTTTTTGTTCTAGAGTTTTTAGGTGTGCTGTCAAGCTGCTGATATATGCTCTTTCCTGTTTCTTTCTGCAGGCACTCAGAGCTATGAGTTTTCTCTTAGCACAGCTTTCAGTGTGTACCATAAGTTTGGGTATGTTGTACCTTCATTTTCACTAAATTCTAAGAAGTCTTTAATTTCTTTCTTTATTTCTTCTTGACCAGGTTATCGTTGAGTAAAGCATTGTTCAACTTCCATGTATATGTGGGTGTTCTTCCCTTATTGTTATTGAAGACCAGTTTAGCCCATGGTGGTCTTCTAGGACGCATGGGATTATTTCTATCTTTCTGTATCTGTTGAGGCCTGTTTTGTGACAGATTATATGGTCAGTTTTGGATAAGATATCATGAGGTGCTGAGAAGAAGGTATATTCTTTTATTTTAGGGTGAAATGTTCTATAGATATCTGCTAAGTCCATTTAGTTAATAACTTCTGTTAGTTTCTCTCTGTCTCTGTTAAGTTCCTTTTCCATGATCTGTCATTGCTGAGAGTAGGGTGTTGAAATCTCCTACTATTATTGTGTGAGGTGCAATGTGTACTTTGAGCTTTACTAAGGTTTCTTTTATGAATGTAGGTGCCCTTGCAGTTGGAGCATATATATTCAGGATTGAGAGTTCATCTTAGTGGATTTTTCCTTTGATGATTTTGATTTCCTGATATTATTGTTACTAGAGGTGGAAGTATGTTTGTATGGCTTTCTTCTTTTGGGTTTGTTGCAAGATAATTACTTTCTTGCTTTCCCTGGTGCATAGTTTCCCTTTTTTGTTGGAGTTTTCCATCTATTATCCTTTGTAGGGCTGGTTTTGTGGAAAGATATTGTGTAAATTTGGTTTTGTCATGGAATATCTTGGTTTCTCCATCTATGCTAATGAGAGTTTTGCTGGATATAGTAGCCTGTGCTGGCATTTTTGTCGCTTAGAGTCTATATGACATCTGCCTAGGATCTTCTGGCTTTCATAGTATCTGGTGAGAAGTCTGGTATAATTCCGATAGGTTTGCCTTTATATATTACTTGACCCTTTTCCATTACTGCTTTTAATTTTCTTTCTTTCTTTGTGTATTTGTTGTTCTGACTATGATATGATGTGAGAAATTTCTTTTGGTTCAATCTATTTGCACTTCTGTATGTTTATTGTATGTTTACAGGCATCTCTTTCTGTAGGTTAGGGAAGTTTTCTTCTATAATTTTGTGGAACATATTTACTGGCCCTTCCTTTTTTTTTTTTCCGGAGCTGGGGACCAAACCCAGGGCCTTGCGCTTCCTAGGCAAGTTGTTTACCACTGAGCTAAATCCCAAACCCCGACCCTTCCTTTTTTATTTTATTTATTATTTTTTTATTACTGGTCCTTCCTTTGCTCTCTTCTATACCTAAAATCCTTAGGTTTGATCTCATTGTGTCCTGAATTTCTTGGATATTTTGGGTTAGGAGTTTTTTGCATTTTACATTTTCTTTGACAGTTGTGTCAATGTTTTCTTTGGTATCTTCTGCTCCTCAGATTCTTTCTTCTGTATCTTGTATTTTGTTGGTGATGCATATGTCAATGTCTCCTGATCTCTTTCCTAGGTTTGCTATCTCCAGGGGTGTCTCCCTTTATGATTTCTTTATTGTTTCTCTTTCCATTTTTAGATGCTGAATGATTTTGTTCAATTCCTTTACCTGTGTAGTTGTGTTTTTCTGTAATTCTTTAAGGGATTTTTGTGGTTCCACTTTAAAGACTTCTACTTGATTACCTGTGCTGTCCTGTATTTCTTTACAGGACATTTCTTGATGTCCTTCTTAAAGTCCTGTATCATTATCATGAGATGTGATTTTAAATATAAATCTTGCTTTTCAGGTGTGTTGGCAAATCCAGTATTTGATTTGGTGGGAGAACTGGGCTCTGATGATGCCAAGTAGTCTTGGTTTCTGTTTCTTAGATTCCTGTGCTTGCCTCTTACCATCTGGTTGTCTCTGGTGTATGCTGGTCTTGCTGTCTCTGACAGTTTGCTTGATCCTCCTATATGCCTGTGTGTCAACACTCCTGCAGACTGGCTATCTTCCAGTGGGATTTGGGTACAGAGAGCTCTGTCACAGGATCAACTCCTGGAACAGGCAGAAACTGGAAGGATCCTGTTCCAGACTGCCCCTTGGGTTCCTGTGTCCTGAGGACTCCTGGAGGTTTCCTTGGAGCAGAAGTGATGGTCTTACCTCTGCTCTCAGGTGTGTCAGTGCTCCTGGTGGCTGGCTTTCAGCTCTGGGCACAGGTAGAGCCTGGAAGAATACTGTCCCTGGCTGCTCCTAAGTTCCTGCATCCAGAAGGCTCTAGTCGGGTTCCTCTTGGTCCAGGAATGTGAGCAGAAGTGGTGGTCTTCCCTGAGCTGTCAGTATTGTCCACACTTCTGAGAGTCCAGCTCTCTCCTCAACAAGATTTGTGTACAGAGAGCTGTAGGACCAGGTCAGCTCCCTATATCTTTATTATTACTTAATAATGCTACAATGATTCTTCGAGTCCAGATGCCATTTGTTCTTAATGTGCACACAGCTATTTTCTGTGTAATAGCATGGATGCTTTCTCCTTCAGTTGTCTGAATTAATTAGTTTAATATTGTTTTGACAAAACACCATAACCAAGGCAACTTATAAACTTATAAACTTCATAACTTATAAAGAAAGAGTACAATTTGACTAATGTTTTCAGAAGTTTAAATCCATGATGGTAGTACAGAGAGGCAGATGAAAGCTCACATCTTGAAACACAAATATAAGGCAGAGATACATACTGTGAATGGTTCAAGTCTTTCAAACTTCAAAGTTGGTCACCAGTGGCATACCTCCTCTCATAAGGCACACCTCCTAATATTTCTCAAATCATTCTGTAAATTGGGAGCTGAGTATTCCAATATATGAGTGACTTAGTTAAGAAATAAATATATTCTTAATTCATAAATGTAAAAATCTACACAGAATATAAATATCAATGATTAAACACTTAGTTTAGTTACTATTTTCTTAAAAAGGAAAAATCTATTGAATACATGGGATATACTAGGCACTGTTATTAAACAATTCATGTAATTTTCTAACACATAATTTATTGCCTCTAATACGAAAGTAACAATAAAACACTATTTTATAATTATGAAGATTTTTCTGTCTTTAAAAAAAAAACTTTAAAAACTTTAAAAAGTTAGTTCTAATCATCTTCAATTAATATTAAAATAATTCTATGAGCTAAGTATACTTATTCCTACTATTTCCATTTTTTAAATTAAAGTAAAACAACATCAGAAACATGAACGATCACATAAAAATGTGTTGAAAGAGAAATGTATTGTTTGTTGGCCTTATCCTGCCTTATTTAAGTTAATTTTAAAAATTCAACCCAGCCTTAATATTTTAACCTTCTTAAAGCAGTAAATATAATTTAAAAATAACAGTAAAACTTTATATGAGGCAAATAATTCACCTGCATACAAAATTAAATGGGACCAAATCTGTGCTTGACATTCTGCAAAATATGCTTTTAAAAGCTCCATTTGTATTAACCAGTGTTCAGCTTCTGTCAGATTATACATGTGAAGAAATTACCAAGTAATTCCATCAAAAGTAACTTATCTTCACTTTTTCAGGGGATACTTAAGTGAGTTCAGCTTAAGAAATTGTTTACCTCATGATTTTGTGTAATTCTCTTTAAATTCCATAATCGTTATCCATCATTTTATGATTTTCCAGAAATTTCCAGGTCAATATTTATTCTTTGTACTTTTATATTTTTGTCTCCCTCTTTCTGCATTTTCCTTTCATGTTTCATTAACTATTCATTAAATATGCATTGCAAATCTTTGCTTTTGTTAATTTACTGTCGGTTGCTAAAGCCCCCTTACATTACAAACTAGTCACAAATTCTTACATACCTTTCAAGTGAGAATATCTGTATATCCTGAACTACCAAGAATCTGGACTCATGAATCCTCAGGCACTTTTTCCTGTTTTTTGTAATACATATGTTCTTGATCTTGTCTTTTATTTGCCAGTAGACAAATAGTCTTAATGGAATATTAAAATTATTGACTGCAGTTGTATAGATAAAAAAGTGTCCGATATTAAGTTATGCATATGAAGAATAAAAATATTAAGTGCTTTCTTGAACATATCATAAGATGATGTTAAATATGTTTGAATTGAGAATATAAACATATTTTAAGGGAAATAAATAAAACCAGGACAACTGAGGATAATTTAATGTATTTAATTTCCTTATTGTTATTGGCCTCTCAATCATCTTAAATTGGTTATAGCTTTGGGCCTAGCTTAATCAGTAAGATGTTTCCTAACCCCAATACCTTTTGTGTGAGGTTAAAAGCCACATAAGAAAGAGAGGGAGGGAGGAAAGGGACAAAGAAGAAACGGGGACATGTGAAAAGTATAATTTAGTATTTTTCAGGACAGAATGAATAAAGTAAGCTCTGACTCTTTCAAGTAATGTCTTGTTAGCACCTTTGTGTAAAAAGAAGGTGAAGCTTTTACCAGAGGCCACCAGTACACAGAAGCACTGACTCATGGTGCTTAACAAATCTCCATGGCAACTTGGATACCAAAGCCTATTAAATTTCTGGGGTCTAACCTTGATTCCTCAGGAGTATATACTTCTATTTTTCCATTTATGAAGGAAAAATGTGTCAAGGCTCAATAAATTCACTCCATGAAACCACACAAACATCAATTTGTGATTAATTGCAGCTCACAATGCTATTCACAAGGTGAATAGCTCACTCTGATCTAATAATTAGGTTCTGATTTTTCCCTTCATAGAGCCCTAAAACTACACAGGTAACAGATGAGAATGAAATAATTCAATTGCAATTTTAACTACATTTAAATGCTTTTTCCAGAGAATTACACTTGCTTTCAAACAGAAGTTTAGGTATTCTAAGAGAAGAAATGAGTGTCAAAAGGTTACAGCAATGCGCATTACATTCTGTGAGATAGTCTATCATTATTTTACTTCAACATTTCTAATTGTGTTTTCCAAAAATATTTCTACAGATAAAATAACAACATACAAATATTGATGGTTTAAAGTAGAGTAATAAGATTAAAAACTTAAGAAAAAATATATTTTTCCAATAAAGGAAATATTTTATTTATATAGAATATATTCATATTTAAAAATTCTATTTATATCATTAATTTTCTATTTTGTGTTATAAAGGCAACAATATTATAGAAAGTATAATTAACAAAAACTCCATAATTATAAGAAATTATGTACTGTAAAAACATATCAGAAGTTGTTTGATGAAGCCTCTCAGCTGATGATTATCTAGGGGAATCCTGGTAAAGACTGGAAGGAATAATTGTAGGAGCCAGAGTGGACAAGGGTATCACAAGAGCAGAGCCTACAGAATCAACTAGGCAGGACTCATAGGGCCTCACAGAGACTGAACTGACAATTAGGGAGCTTATATGGGTCTGTGCTCTGTCCTCTGTATATATGTTATGGTTGTGCAGCCTGGTGTTCTTGTGGGACTCCTAACACTAACAGCAGGGCAAGAGGTTGTCTCTGAATCTTTTACCTGTTTTGGAGACTCTCTTTTTCCTCCTGGGTTGCCATGTTCAGCCATGATATTAGCGAATGTGCCTAGTATTACTATAACTATCCACTGGCAGGCCTGCTTCTTCTGAAGGGAAACAGAAGAGGAATGGATCTGGGGAAGATGAGAGGTGGATGGGAGGGACTCAGAGGAGAGCAGGGAGTGGAAACTGTGATTGGGATGCAATATATGAGAGAATAAATTTTAAAAATGCAAGTGAAAATGCTGGCAAGCAAGAAAACAAGACATATTGGAACATGCTAGGTGTTCTAATATGGAAATTAGAAATATAAATAGCAATCATCATTTCTACTGTTCAGAAATGTTTTAAAAGAATTAATTAGTTCTTAACATATTTCTAATATAGAAATAAAATAGCCATAATAATTATAGCTGAGGAAATTACTTCTGAGGGATCAAATTGAATGCCAGAAACAAGTCAGAAAATGAATCACTTTGAGATAAATTTTACCAATCGAAGAGGGAGAAGATAAAGTTGAACCAAAGGATCCCAGTCTATTTCTTACCATTGAGTGTGACTTTTAAGTATTTAACTTTTCTAACCCCTTATTTTCTGCATCAATATACAGATGTAAGGAAATGAGGTTTTAGTATGAACTTTGCTAACAATATGAGCAAGGGGCATAAACTTAGATTGTTTTAGAAATGAACTTTTCTGTCTAGCACATCTCCCTTCTTTTGTGATACTTGCCAACAGTCATTAAGACCAGCAATTAATAAATGAGACATTATAAAACTGCAAAACTTTTGTAGGGCAAAGAACACCATCATTTGGACAAAGCAGACACCTACAGAATAGGAAAAGATTTAGCAATTATATGAAAGAGTACTGCCTAGAATATATAAAGAACTAAAAGAATGAATATGAATATTGAGAAAACTATCAAGTTCAAGTGGGATACAGAATTAAGCAGAAAGTTCACTGAAGATGAAACACTTAATGTTCAACATCCTTGTCCACCAGAGAAATGCAAATTAAAAGTACTGTGAGACTATGTCTTTATTGCTAGTGGGAATGCAAACTAGTACAGCCATTGTGAAAATTATTGGGGAGGTTTCTTAGAAGTTAAAAATATGGTCTACCTCAATCTAGCTATTCTACTCTAGGGCTCTATCTTACTACAGAGATATTTGCTCTTTCATGTTCTTCCTGTTCAATTGATGATAGGCAGAAACTAGAAACAGCCAAGTTTTATAATAAGTGATGAATGGATAATGAAAATGTGATACATTTATACAAGGGAATATTATTCTGCTGTTAAAAAATTAAACTATGAAAATTTCAAGTAACAGGATGATTTTAGATACTATCATTCCAAATAAAGTAAGCCAGATCCCCTGCAAACCAATTGTCTCATGTTTTCTCTTCTAAGTTAGTATTTAAACTTTCAATATGAGTGCCAAAATATGAGTGACCACAGAGGTTATATACTTAATAAAGGATTAGTGCCAGGAGGTGGTCTTCAAAAAAAGAGATATAAAATACAGCATTATGGAGGCATAAAAAGAAACAATAATAACAAGATTAAATAAGATGAGAGGAGAATGTGAGAGCAGGATAAAGAAAGAAATTAGGAGAGAAATAATTAACAGTAATGGCCACTTGAAAAATCATTTGGAAACCTACTACTGTAGAAGTTTCCTAAATTTTATACACATATGAAAGGAATTTAAAATGAGATACCATAAAATGGTGGAGACAATATTCCAACTAGACATATTCTGACACCAAGACAAACAAATAGTTCCAAAGATGAGATGCCTTGCTGCTGAAAGTTACTTATATCATGAAATATGGTGAATGTGATATGGTGCTCCACTAAAAGCTTCACCCCTATTGACTAGTATTTAGGTTGTTAGAAATTACTCTGCTTACATCTGGGGAAGAAAGATAATCATTAGAATCACCTAGCTACAAATCCTGTGACCTTCAGAAGTGACATTTCTACAAAATGCAGTGGTACAAGTGCACAAATGATATGTTACTGTGGTGGTTTAGATACATATGGCCTTGGTGGAATAGATGTGACTTGTTTAGAATAAGTGTGTCACTGTGGGATTGGGCTTTGAGACCCTCCTCTTAGCCACATGGGAGTCAGTCTTCTTCTGTATGCCTTTGGATCAAGATGTAGAACTTTTATCTCCTTCAGCCCCGCATCTGCCATGTTACCACCTTGATGAAAATAGACTAAATCTTTGAACCTGTAAGCCAGTCCCAATTAAATGTTTGCCTTTATAATAGTTGCCGTGGTCATGGTGTCTCTTTCCAGAAAGAGAAACACTAAGACAGAAGTTGGTAGCAGAGACAGGGGTATTGCTGTGATACACATTTGTATTGGAAGAAATTGGATTTCAGGACTTTGGATTTGGGAAACTGTGGAATGCTTCAAGTGGGGCTTAATGGTCCATCCTAGAGAAATATGGAAGATGGTGCTGCTGAGGATAATTTGAACTGTGTAGGGCTGCTGGACCAGGAGGTATCAGTGGTGAGGAATTTTAGTATGTGGCTTAGAGACTCTTGTGATATTTTGGTGAAGCGTATGACTGCTTTTGCCTGTGGCTGAAGTGTCTACCTGAAGCTGAGATTTCAGTTAATTGAATTAACAAAAGAAGTCTCAGAAAAGTTCAGCATTGATTCTGTCCTCTAGTTTACTTTCATAAGGAGTTTTGGGATGAAGCATAGTAAGCATAGAATGGAAAAATACAAAATGAATGGTTCAAAGAATTAAGAGTCACCAGGAAGTAGAATGGAGCTAAATACTATGTTTAAAGAGATAAAAGTTGGAATACCCAGGATACAACTTACGGAAAATATGAAGGGCAAGAAAAAGGAAGACCAAAGTGTAGGTGCCTCAGTCCTACTTAGAGGGGGAAACAAAATAATCGCTGAGGGACAGGGGAGGAAGAGCTGGGGTGGGGAGAGGAAAAAAGGGCAGCAGGATCAGGTGTGGGAAGAGACAGGGAAAATGTACAGAAGGTCAGGAAATTAAGCAGAGGTGTGTAGCAATGGGGAATGGGGAACTGGGGGTAGTCAACAGAAAGTCCCATGTACCAGGAAAACAAGAGGCTCCCAGGACCCAACAAGGTTGATATTAGCTGAATGAAATACTGAACAAAAGAGAGAGAGAGAACCTGTAGATACCATATCCAGACTTTAGGCATGGGCCCCTAGTGAGGGATGGTTCCATCCACTGTTAGTATTTTGTCTAAGCTCCTCCCCATGGTTACTGGCAACAGCTAGGTATACCTGATTCACTATAAAAGGGGCTACCTGCCCCCTCCTCCCACTCTTGCTCTCTTGACCATCTCTTACTTTTACCTTCCTTCCCCCACTTCCCTTCCCCTTCTCTCTCCATGTGGTCATGGCCAGCTTCTATTCCTCTACTTCTCTACTCCTCCTCCTCCCCCTCTCTCTATCCGACTTTCTCTGCCTCTGTTAACTTCCTAACTCCCCCTCCCCATTCCCCAATGAACTCTATTCTATACTATACCATTGTGTGGATAAATCCTCAGGGGGAAGGGATGTCTCAACATGGGCCCTTCCTCCAAACCTGGCCACACCTCCATAGAACATATACCCTCTATATCTTTTCATAAACGTATCACCCACCCTTCACAAAATTTTAATCCAGAATTGCTTTTGTCTAAAGGAAATACAGGGACAAGGTGTAGAGCAGAGACTGAGGGAAGGGCTCTCCAGGGGCTGCCCCACTGGGGGTCCATCACTTAGGTAGCCACCAAACCTAGAAACTATTGCTAATGCTAAGAAAGTGCTTGCTGACAGGAACCTGATTTAGATATCTCCTGATAGGCTCTGTCAGAGCCTTATGAGTGCAGATGTGGATACTTGCAGTCGAACATAGGACTGAGCATGGAAACCTCAATGGAAGAGTTTGGGGAAGGACTAAAGGAGCTGGAGGGGTTTGCCAACCCATGGGAGGATCTACAATATCCACTGGCTGGAGTTGCCAAAAGTTCTACACCTTGATCCAAAGGCATACAGGAGAAGACTGTTACCAACTTGGTTAGGAGGAAGGTCTCAAAGCCCACTCCAACAGTGACACACTTCTTTGGACAAGGTCACACCTACTCCAACAAGGCCACATCTCCTAATAGTGCCACTCCCTTGACCAAGCATATCCAACTGACCATATTCCCCATCCCTGGCCACATAAGCTTGTTCAAATACGTGTGTCTTTGGGGGCCATACCTAAATGTAGCATAATGCAAAATACATTTAGTTCAACTTCAAAGTACTCATAGTCTATCTATCCACCAACCAGACCCCGGCATAACACCCAGGGACTAAACCACCAGTCAAAGAGTACATATGGAGGGACCCATGGTTCCAGCACTACATGTGGCAGAGGATGGTCTTATCTGGTATCAATGGGAGAAGAAGCCCTGGGTTCTGTGAAGGCTTGATGTCCCAGTGTATAGGAATGATAGGGCAGTGGGGTTTGTGTGGGTGGGTGGGGAAGCATCCTCAGGGAGACAAGGGGTGGGGGATGGAGTGAGGAGTTTTCTAAGGGAAAAACCTGGAGGGGGGATAATATTTGAAATATAAATAAAAAATAACCAATAAAATAAAAGACAGTAAAAGGTCATGTCCCTGAATTTATAAGATTTTATCCTAAGGTTATTGTTTATGCTTTTGCAGTTGAACAAGGGACTTGGTTATTATTTTCATTTGAATGCTTAATCTAAAATTAACTACAATCTAGAAATTGAGAGCATATCTATGATCCAGATCTTGAGGCTGGAAGACACTGGCTTTTCTCTGGATCTTGAGGCCATGAAAAGCTTAGGACTAGGTATGGTGGTATATGCCTTTAATCTCAGATCTCAGGAGACAGAGGCATGCAGATCTCTGAGTTCAAGGTGAGCCTACAGAACATATTCTAGGACAGCCACATTTAGACAGTGAAGGAGTTGGAAAACAGAAAGCTGATGATAATATAATAGAAAAAAGGGGGCCATGTTCTAGCTCCAGTAAGCATTAGAACTTGGCAGTTTAGACCTTGTGGCTCTGAGTTTAGAGTCAGTAACAGAAGGGACTACTGCAACAATTAATGGTGGTTAGCTGGAGCTAAGAAATTATCAATGAATAGTTAAGATGGGACCAGCATCATTGAGGTGAAATCTGGAAGTGTTTTTAGAGAGTACAAAGAAACTGTGTTCCAGAGATAACCAAGGTTATATTGTATGTTGCAGCTAGACATGGTAATTGGTAAGAATTACTCAGATGGTACCAGTTTTGTAGGCATAAAGGGATTATGGAGAACATTGGCACTGTGTGAGGTCAGGGAAGGACACTGGTGAAGGTGCAGCCTCAATTATAGTCCCCTCAGGACTGAAGGGGCCATGTAAAGATATTGAGGTTTAGCATCATAAAGGGAGCCTATGAAAGGCAATTGGTGAAGCCTCTTTGCAGTGAGAAACTACAGTTTGTTAGAAATGTCAATACCATGAGATGACTACCAGGAACAGCAGCAGTAGTACAGTGGAGTCAACCAGACCCTAGAGTGCTGTAGAGGGCAGAACTGGTGAAGTGAACCAATTCCTCTTGTGAAGCCCAGAAGATTGAGTGTGTGTCCCAGACATTGGAGCAAGAAGCTGTAAATTGAAGTTACTTTGGATACTCCAAGATCTTCAAGATGTCAGAGCCATGGGCTATCATCTGAGGAAAGCTGCTAGCAGGTAGAGGAACTGTTCCAGGAGAAAGATATTTGCTGTAGTCAACAAAGATGAAAGGAGTTGAAGATCTGAAGAGCACTTCGACATCAGACACAGAGTTGCAGTGTTTGGAATTTGCTCAGGTGGCTTTTCTCTCTCTCTCGGTTTAGTATTTTGTCACTATAATGTTTTGTAATGGTTTTATATATATATATATATATATATATATATATATATAAAATGTGATGTTTAAGATATGTGATCTGCTTTTTGATTTTGAATCCATAAAGAATTACAATTATGTGGATGGATATCAGAAAAGACTTTAAACTTTGAACTTTTAACATTGATAAATTATGAGGACTTTGAAGTTGAACTAAATGTATTTTTCATTATGCTATGTTTAGGTATGGCCCCCAATGACTCATGCATTTGAACAAGATTATGTGGTCAGAGAGGGGAATATGGTCAGTTGGATATGCTTGGCACTATTAAGAGATTTGGCCTTGTTGGAGTAGGTGTTGTCTTGCCAGATGTGTATCACTGTTGGAGTAGGTTTTGAGACCCTCCTCCTAACCAAGTTGGTACCAGTCTTTGCCTGTTTGCCATTGGATCAAGGTGTAGAACTTTTGCCTCCTACAGCCCCATGCCTACCTGGATGTTGCCCTGTACCTGACTTGATGATAATGGACTAAACCTTGAACCTGTAAGTCAGCCCCAATTAAATGTTGTCCTTCTTAAGAATTACTTTGGTCATGGTGTCTCCTCACAGCAATGGAAGCCCTGGTTTCTAACCAACCAGTCTTTAATAATTGATTTTATGGCCCATCCCATGAGGTAGAAAACACATATGACATTCTTAAATTGGCCAATAACCAATGATTAGATAGGTTTTGGTACTAGATGAAAACTTAAAATTACTATTCAGCTTAAAGAACTTAGTAATAAAATGACTCCTATGAAATATTGCTACACCCATAGATCAGTGCATCTTTTCAAACTTCATCAGAGTAGCTTCTTGCAAGAAATAAGGAATAACACAGTGGCCTACAACGAGAGAGTGTACAGAGACAGCTTTTTGGAGCATTTAGTTCTAAGAAGAAGGTTTTCATCAAACCCCCTTTTTCAAGGCTCAGAGATCGAAGTGAAAGAAGAGCCAGAAGGATAGCGAGAGGCAGTGTCTTCCAAAACCAACATTCATGAGCCATGTATGTGTTTCTTCCACACCTTCTACATTTTACACCATGTTTTCCCTAAATTGTTATTGTTATAGAAGAACTTATCCTTAGGAACTGTTTGCTCATAGTAATTTAGGGGGTGACTTGATTTTTCACAGACACAATAAAGGCCATTTTGTGCTTTTATATGTCCTGTAATTGTTTGTCCAAACATAACTAAATTGTGAGCATTAGTGTGAGTGTTAGTGACCTCATGAATGTAGGTTATCCAAAGGTATAAGAAGTAATTCCTTAATAACTAACTAAGGGGCTTCACTCAAGGCCAACAAACAAACAAACAAACAAACAAATCCCCAATATGAGCCATTTTTCCTGTCCACTAAGATATGATATTTCTAAAAACCAATTAAAAATCTATATCTACAGTAGTTTTATCTACTTATAAAGAGGTGCAAATTTGCTCTAATAGCCTTTTTGTATTCAACATTAGAACTTTTAAAAGCTAAACTTCAATTAAGATTTTTCTAGCAGTTAAGTGTGTTATTTCTCTATTCATAGATGCAGATAATGTTTGTAAAAAGTCAATGAAAGATTGATTTGAACCATGGATTATCTTTGTAAATAATTCTGCTCATCCGTGTTGTTCAACCTTGTCCCAAGCATTTAAGACTTTCATTCGACATTGTTATAGGACACCACCATCAAGTATACTGTACTCTTAATTCAGAATATGGACCTTCACCTAGTAACTGATCCTTGGTAATATCAATGCCTATAGTCCGATTTCTTTGTTCCATCATCAAGGCCTCATATAGCCACCACGTTAGCCATTGTAATTGAGGGCCAGGACCTAGAATGGCTGTCATTAAATCTTCCCAATCTTTTGGAGTTATATGATTATATGTGTTCCAGTTATTAAGTGTCTGTTTAACATATAGTGAGCATAAACCATAACTCATTACTGCTACCTTAAGCTTTTTGAAATCATGTTGTAGGTTGCCATTACATGTTTGATAGTCCTGTGGGTTTCTCTCATCTCTTAATTCCTTCATCAAGGCTTGAAAGTTCATGCTCTGTTTCTTTTCTTTTATTTGATATTTTATTTATTTACATTCCAAATGTTATCCCCTTTCCAGGTTTCACCTCTGGAAACCCCCTATGCCATCTCCTCCCTGCTTCTATGAGAATGTTTCCCCACCTACCTACAGACTCCTACCTTCCTGACCTGGCACTTTACTACACTGGGGCATTGAACCTTCTCTGGACTAAGCGTCTCTCCTTCTATTGGTGTCCAACAAGGTCATCCTCTGCTACAAAAGCAGCTGGACCCATGAGTCCCTTAGATCCCCCAGAGCTCCCAGGGACAAAACCAACAACCTAACAGTATACATGTTAGGTTTCTTAACAGATATAGAGTGACATGCAGTCTTGTTATAAGGATATTTTTTATTTTCTCGCTTTCCCTCTTCTATCTCTATCTTAATATCTATTTCAATTTTACTTAGAATTTTTTTGTAAATTTTCTTCTAAGACTTTTCTCCATTTTTTACTGCTTTCTTTTTCCTACATTATTATCATCTTTGTATATTTATCAATTTTAATTATGAACCTTTATAATTTTTCTAAAGTTTGTTTCCAATTTTCATTTTCTCCTTTTTCTATTATTTTTTCCTCAGTCTGATTTATAAAACTTTGCAAAAGTTTTTTTAAAGCTTACAGCAAATTTTAATTTTTTTTCCTTTTTTTTTCATCTCTGATATATTAGTATTTCCTTCAGTCTGATGCATAAATTTTTATAATTCTTCTCTAAAGCTTTCTTCTCTGGATAGACATAGAAAGCTAAAATGTTTCCTGAGGTAAAATTGAGGATTATTAATGTAATAATAATCAGAATCAGTAATATACTTTCTCTTTCTTCTATTTCTATCTTGGAACCATTTAAAAGGCATTAGAAAGCCACCAACACCTCTGTGTTATTGTGTCTGTCATCTGTACATTTCTTATATCTTTAAATTTATCCAATTTAAATTATTTGCACAAGCATATGAATTTTAATATTGTTTCCTTTATATTTTATTGTTTTTCAGACTCAATACATTACCATTTCATATACCTGGGGCTTTTCATTTTGTACCTCCTGCTGCCATTAGCTTCTTCGCAGCCATTCAGCTAGCTCAGGGATCTTAACTCTGCTTTCTAAAGGCTATGGTCAGGCCTCTCCAACTTGCACTTATGCACAGATTCAGGCCTTCACCCATTCGTGCCTGACCTGGGGTACTGTTTTCCCATAGGCTGAGTAGCTCTCTATCAGTGTGCTTTCAGTCTTACTGTATTTGGAAGTCATCGCAGCTCCTATGTCCTCAGGCTTTCTGTTCTGAGATAGACTGCAACACAGCCTCTGATCACTATCTGCTGCCAGCTTTGTTGCAAAGCTGGGTCTCATCTTACAGGAGCCATGCCTCTGAAATGAACTTGGCTTTGGTTCCCCATTCTTTAACTGGGAAACCCCTTTCACCCAGGACTTCTTAGACTGTAAGCTTAGATTTAAGCCCCACCTTCACTGTGCCATTCATTGAGTAGTGCTTTTCCTACCGCAGCCTTCCCAGAAATAACATCTCAGAGACTCAGTTGAATTTACAAACACCTTGGCCATAAGCTTTGGCCTTTCCCTGACTAGTTCACACATTAATCATCGTGTTCTTCTGTTCTAAGTTCTGCCACGTGGTTGGTTACTTCTGCCAGCCATAATGCACCTGTCCTCCTTCAAGTCTCAGGGCTAAATCCTAAGAGCTTCTCTCTATCCCAGAATTCAACCTTCATACTGCATATCTCACCATCAATTCTAACCTTTCCTACAGGCCATAGGTTTTATATTGACAAGTGATGCATCTGTACAATACACAAGGTTTTCTTTTTTTATTGGATATATTTCTTTACTTATATTTCAAATGTTATTCCCTTCCCTGGTTTCCTGTCCATAAGTCCCCTATTCCTCCCCCATAAGGGTGTTCCCCCATTCCATCCCCCTTTACAACCACCACCCCTGACATTCTCCTGCACTGGGGGTCCAACCTTGGAAGGACCAAGGGCTTCTCCTTTCACTGGTGCCCAACAAGTCTATCCTCTGCTACATATGCAGTTGGAGCCATTGCTCATTCCATGTATAGTTTTTAGGTAGTGGTTTAGTCCCTGGAAGCTCTGGTTGTTTGACATTATTGTTCTTGTGGGGTTACAAGCCCCTTCAGCTCTTTCAAGCTTTTCTCTAATTCCTCCAATTGGGGGTGGGGGTCCTATTCTCAGTTCTATATTTTGCTGCAAGCCTTTTTTTTTCTTTTTGTTACAAGGGCTTCTCCTTCTATTGTTGCCAGACAATGCCATCCTCTGCAACATATGCAACTGGAGCCATGGTTCCCCCCATGTATATTCTTTACTTGGTGGTTTAATCCTTGGAAGCCCTCAGGACTCTGGTTGATATTGTTGTTCTTCCTATGGGGTTGCAAACCGTTTCAGCTCCTTCATTCCTTTCTCTAACTCCTCCATTGAGGTCTCTGTGCTCAGTCTGATGGTTGGCTGTGAGCACCCTCATCTGTATCAGTAAGGCTCTGGCAGAGTCTCTCAGGAGACATCCATGTCAGGCTCCTGTCAGCAAGCACTTCTTGCCATCAGCAATGACTGGGTTTGGTGGCTGCATATGGGATGGATTCCCAGGTGGGGCCATCTCTGGATGGCCTTTGAATGGAGAAGCATTTTTCCCACAGAGAAAAGATTAGACATGGGATTGAGATATATAAGGCTCCTGATTTTTTCTTTTTAAGTCAATATTGTTGACCAGGTTCTCTTGGGATTACATGCAAATTTTAAGATATTTGTGTTTGTTTTCCTAAGAACTGTTACTGAAATTGTTACAAACGTTGCTTTTAGTTGGTACATAGGTTTTCATAGCATAGTTATCCTATTTTCGTTTCTCTATGTATTAAAAGCTGACTTTAAGTTTGAATCTAGAATCCAATAGTATCCACCAAAGAGGCTTTGCATAATGGCTTGTAGAGTATCACCAGAAACTGAGTAGATGCCTAACAGTATTATTCCTTCTAATGCAGTAACAAACACCATCTTTCCACATATTTATATCTCATTTAATTACCTTTCAATATTTTGGAGTTGATACTCCATAAGATTTTCTACCTATTGCATTTTGTTTATTCCTAAATATTATGTTCTAACAATTTGTGTTATAAATTATCATTTGAATTTACTCTTCAATTGTTCATTGTTAGTATTCCAAAGAGTCATGTCTTTTTGTGTGTTGGATTTGTATTATTCAACATTGATTTATTTCTCATGTTGCTCTAAGAGATGTATTTGCTTTCATGCACATATATGTTTGATTATTTGGGTTTTCAAAATATAAAATTAATCATCTGCAAGCTGAAATATCTCATTTTGATTTAGTTCTATTGATTTTCTATTCTAAGTACAAGGACTAGAGATTGGCAGTAGTATGTTGAAAATAAAGCCCTTTCTAAATATTAAAGAAAATATTTAAAGAATTTTATCTGTTTCTGATGTCCCACGTTTGTTTTAATTTAACCATTTTTATACATATATTTTAATCATGTTTCATTCACCCTCAACTCCACCTACCCATCCAAGTTCATTCATTCTCATTCTCTCTCTCTTTCTCTCTCTCTCTCTCTCTCTCTCTCTCTCTCTCTCTCTCTCTCTAACAATTATAAAACAAAAACAAATAGATGTAAGTTATTCAATAGGTTGAAATAGGAGATCATGATCAAAGTCAGCTTGGCTACAGGTTGAGTTCAATTCTAGCCAGAACAATTAATGATACCTTATCTTCAGTTAAAATTGAAAATAGTCTGGCATGATAGCTTAGTGGTACAATGCTCAAGGCCAAAAGAAGAAGAAGAAGAAGAAGAAGAAGAAGAAGAAGAAGAAGAAGAAGAAGAAGAAGAAGAAGAAGAAGAAGAACAACAACAACAACAACAACAACAACAACAACAGCAACAACAATGCTTTAAACTAAAAAATAAAATTAGGAGGTGGTGAGTAAGTACCCTCATAGAAGCAGAGGAATGGGGGAGAGGATACGGAATTTAATTTGGAAGGGGGAAAGGTTTTATATGTAAATAAATAAAATAAACAATAAAATAAAATATATATTAAAAACTGATATAGTTAAGGTTTTTTTCTGGTGCAATAAAATACTATGATTAAAATCAACTTTGGAAGGAAAGGGTTTTTTTCATCTGCTTGAAGTGCATCATTCAGGGAAGTCAGGTAGAAACTCAAAGTGAATTCCTGAAGGTAGAAACTGCTACAAAGGCTCTGGAGGGGAGCTTCTTATTGGCTTTCTCATCTACTTAGTGCCCAGGACCACTAGTAAGTGGTTGTGTGGCCCACAGTGAGCTGGAGCTTCCCACATCAATTATCAGTCAAGAAAATATGCCATAGATTTGTAGACACATAAATCTGGTGGGATCATTGCCTCAGCTGAGCTTTTCGTTCCCAAAATGCCTCTAGATGTGTCAATTTGACTTGAAGACAAGGCTATAAAAGAAAATTTACCAACAATTCACATTCTTATTGCTTTTAAATAGTTAACCTAGGATAGTATGGCTACAAATAGTAAGTTTAAATACAGATATTTCATTTGTTTTGTGTACAGATAACCATTGTTTTAAAAGCATAAATTGTAATCAAAACATTTAGAATCCTAATCTCTATCCTTGGGAGATACTCTGAGGAAATTATGGATCAATGTGTTGTCTGACCCTTTTTTATACAATTTTCATTTTTTAAGTCAAAAAATGCTTTTAGGTGTTCCCTCTAAGTGGGCTTATCCTGCGTAATGTTATTTAATGGCTTGTTTTTGAAAGCTTCAACTATTTATTGCTAATGTCCTTATTTTCTAGTCCTCTGTATTTAAGGTCATAGTATGCCTTGCAAAGTAAAATTAAAAGCAGTAAATTATAATAATCACATATTTCTGTAAGCATGATGATCTTTCTGATGTGTTTTTTCTAAATGGAAAGCGTTAGCTTTGCTATCTTGTGAGGAGTCATGGCAACTGATGTACACTACCAATATCCCACTATTTAGTTTTGAAAAACAACTGGAGTTTTCTGCTAGAATATAGTAGTATAATTCTGTTTGATTGGTCAAGGTGAGACTACTCAGACTTTCTATGCAAGCACAAAATTTACCAACATCATATCCATAAACAAAATTCATTAAAGGGAAGAGCCACAGTGGGGAAAATGTATAAATAATATTGATTGAAAAAGTTATTTTGTTTATGAGACTAACTGACTATGAATATTAATTTTGAAACAAGAATTGTTTCTTTTTGTTTTCTTTTTTCTTTTAGCTTTTCAGAGTCTTTCTTTCCAAACACATTTCTTAGTGCCTCAGTGAAGGAGTTATTCCTAATAATACATGTGAGGATGCAGTCACAAGTTCAGATTTCTTTTTACTTATTCACTTTACATCCTTCTCACTCACCCCTCCAACAACATTTACCCCTTCTCTTCTCCTCTGAGTGGGTGGAGGCCCCTGGGTACCTCCCTATCTTAGCACTTTAAGTCTCTGAAAGGCAAGGCACATCCCTTCCCACTGAGGCCAGAAAGACAGCCTAGCTAGAAGAGCATATTTTATGAACAAGGAACAGCTTTCAGATAGCCCCTGTTCCAGTTGTGCAGGACCCACATGAAGACTAAACTGCACATCTGCGTCATATGTGCAGAGATGCCTAGGTCCAGCCTGTGGTTCAGCCTCTGAAAGACCTAAGGGTCCAGGTTAGTTGACTTTGTTAGTCTTCCTGTGGAGTTCCTATCTCTTTCATGACTGCAATCTTTCCTCCTGTTCTTCCATTAAGAGTCTCCAAGCTCCATCCACTGTTTGCCTACGGGTTTCTGTATCTGTCTGAGTCAGCTGTTGGGTAGAGCTTCTCAGAGGACACCCATTTGTATGGTTCAGGATCCGCAGGCCTGATGAAGGTGGGAGGAAAGGTGGTGGGAGAATGGAGGTCCAGATGTTATAGCAGGCTGATTAGCAGAATTATTTCTTAAAGTCTGCTCTCACTTCATTAGCAAAAGCAAATAAATATTTCCACAATATAGGCACAACTCATTACACAGTCATGATCATATCAAGATGTTGTAGGAGCTGACATGTGAATATTACTAATTTATTAACAGAGTTATAAAGTGAGAATATATTTATAACAAGATATCTAGAAAGACAGTGAACATATGAAAAATAAATAATTTTAAAATTCATCTAGAGTTGAAAGTAGAAATGATCAATCCTTCTGGTGAGCTATTTAAGTTAAAAGGAATATTAACTTTGGCTAAATAGAGTTAAATTTACATGTAGATTAATAATAGTAAGGTAGATATGCCTTTAAGTTATGAAAATAATTTTAATCTACAAAAATATCTTTAATTGTCAAACAGAAGAAAAATACATATGACATCTTTCATTTTTATAAATGAAATACTCATTTTCTATACATTAGTAAAATTATTCGACCATTGTTTACTTTTTTCTTTAAAGTCTTCTTTTAGGCAGATAACATATATTTCTAGTTTACTCATTTACAGATGTACTTAATTCATCTTCTACGTAATTCATCTTTGTATATAGTCATTTTATATTTGCACATGAATATTTTAGTAAAAATGAAAACTTTATTGTTGACTGGAAGATTTGCCATTTAGGCACTGACCTGCATAGACTACTATTTATGGGATCTAATATTATTTCTATAAGACTCATCAATACAAATGTTAAATGTATCCTCTTAGTTGAGATATTTACTGTGGATTGCTGTAGCAGGACATAGCATGGATTGATTCTTTAATAACTACATGCTATAATATGTATTTTACTTTTTCAATGGGATTATTTTATATTCTATTTATAATATAGACATAAAACAATTCCTGAGTTCATAGGACAAGAATAAAAATATGTACAAATTTACAATATTTAACTTTAACAAACATTACTTATAAGAAATTTTCAAGAATATAAAATGCAGCCCTCAGGTAGGATTACAGAATTTTTTTTTAATTGTACAACTATCAATTCTCCATTGAAAATCTTGGCTCATGTTATTCTTTCAAGATATTCTAAAGTCTATAGTATTAATATTTATATGATTTGATATTAAGTGATATTTAGCATAATTTATATTCTTCTGAATAGAATTGTTTCAAGTTCATGAATACAAAAATTTTAATAAGGCTGTTTTCTCATGTTAAGTTTTCAGAAGAAGCCATGGAAACTGAGCAAAAGTTAATAGGCTATCATAAAATGTCTGTGTAGGAAATAACTTACATATCTGTGAGACATTTAAGGAAACAAGATAAATTTGTTTTACTGCATATATAAAGTAAGCATGCTGTGATTATTGGAAGGATTTACATGCAACAACTACATAGATTTTTGTAGAATTTAGAAGAAAAACCCTTATGTCAATCCATTAAAAACCAACTGAAGAATTTCTGTTCTCCAAATTATGGATACAAGTTAATTTTCAAGATAAAAGTCCTATGTCGTAAAGAATACCAGACTTGACATCAAAGAGAAATATTCGTTCTGTATCAACAATTCTATAAAAAGTTGTTTCTATTACTCTTACTTTCATAAACATAGAAATTCCAATTTAAAACTTAATTTTTCTTATTAACAATGTACTTATTTATTCACTTTACATTCCAATATCAGCCCCCTTTTGTCCCAGTACCACCTTATGCAGATCTTCCCTCATTGCAACCTTTCCTCCTTTGAAAAGGAGAGCTCCCCTCTGGATATTAGCCCCCTACTACTCCCTCCCTGCACACACTGCACCTCAGGTTGCTGCATAACTAAGCATATTTTTTCTCACTGCGGCCAGACAAGGCAGACCATTTAGGGGACCAAGATCCACAGGCAGGTAGGTAACAAACTCAGGGACAGCTTCTGCTCTAGGTGGTGGAGGATCTTCATTAAGACCAAGATGTTCATAATATGCTACGTAAGGGCAGGTGGCCTAGGTCCAGCCCATGCTTGTTCTCTGGTTTGTGATTTAAGCTCTGGTAACACCGCTGGGTCCAGTGTAGTTGACATTTTTGTTCTTCCTATGGAGTCCCTGTCCTAGTCAGGTTCTTCAATCCTTCCCCAATTCTTCCATAAGATACAGAGAGCTCCATCTAATGTTTGGCTGTGGATCTTTGTCTCTCTCCTCATTGGCTACTGGGTGGAGCTCCTCTCAAAGGATAGTTCCTGTTTGCAAGCTTTACAGAGTATCACTAAAATGGGTCAGGGATTGGTTCTTGCTCATAGGGTGGGTCTCATTTTGGGGCACTCATTGCTTGGCTATTCCCTCTGTCTTCGCCCTATCTTTGCCCCTGTACTTCTTATAGGCAGGACACATTTTTGAGTCGAAGGTATTGTGGGTGAGTAGCTGTCATTATTCCTCCATTGCGAGAGTTCTTTCTGGCTAGAGAAAGTAGCCACTTCAGGATCCATATCCCCAACTGCCAGGAGTATAAGCTAACATATACCTGTGGATCTTCACCCATCCCAGGTCTTTGGCACAGCTTAGAGATTTGTTCCCCTGGCATTATCGATTTCCCTCCTCTCTCCCCTGCTCTTCCTACACTCCTACATCTGATGAGCCCCCATACTGCTCCCCTTCCCAATCCCATCTCCTATTCATTTCCCCCCATTCCAAAGACTTTATGTATTTTGTTTCCCCTTCTGAGTATTCTTCAACCATCTTCCCTTGGGCATTCATTGTTTTTTGTAATCTTTGAGTCTGTGGATTGTTATCCTGTACTTTTGGGCAAATATCTACATATCAGTGAATACATACCATGCATGTTATTTTGGGTCTGGGATACCTCACTAAGGATATTTTTCTAGTTCCATCTACTTGTCTGCAAATTGCATAATGTCCTTGTTTTTAATGGATGAGTAGTTTTCCAATGTATAAACAATCCACATTTCTTTATTCATTCTTCAGCTCAGGGACATCTGGGTTGTTTCCAGTTTCTAGTTATTATGAATAAACCTGGTATGAACATAGAGCAAGTGTCTTTGTGGTTTGGTGGAACATCTTTTGGGTATATACCCAAGAGTGGTATAGGGGAGTTTTGGGGTGGAACTATTCCCAGTTTTCTGTGAAACACCCAGATTGATTTCCAAAGTAGTTATACAAGTTTGTATTCCCATCAAGTGTGGAGGGGTCTTGCCAGTATATGCTACACTTGAGCTTTGATCTTAGCCATTCTGACAGGTGTAAGATGGAGTCTCAGAGTTACTTTGGTTTGCACATCCGTGATGACTAAGGACTTTGAACATCTCTTCAGGGGCTTCTCAACCATTCAAGATTCCTTCATTGAGAATTCTCCGTTTAGCTCTGACCCCATTTTTTAAAATTTTACTTTTATTGGATATTTTATATATTTACATTTCAAATGTTATCCTCTTTCCCCCTCTCTCATCTGCACTTCCCCTCCCCCTGCTTCTATGAAGATGCTCCCATTCTCACCTCAATGCTCTGGCATTCCCCTACATGGGGGAAATGAGCCTTCAGAGGACCAAGGGCTTCTTCTCCTATTGATGCCAGACAATGCCATCCTCTGCTACATATGTGGCTGTAGCCAGGGGTCCATCCATGTATACTCATTGGTTGGTGCAGCTATCAGACTGTACTCAAGTTTTTAATTGTGTCATTTGGGTTGTCAGTATCTAACTTCTTGAGGTCTTCATATATTTTTGATATTACTTAACCATGGTTGATGATGTCTTTCCTGTTTTCTTGGATTCGGTTTGCTAGTATTTCTTTTTTCATTCTTTTCTTTTCTTTTTATTTTTTGAGTATGTTTGTATCAATGTTCATGAGGGTAGTTTGTCTGAAGTTCCTTTTCATTGTTAAGTTTTTTGTTGCTTAGATGTCAGAGTAATTATGGCCACATATTTGGAGTTTGACAGTGTTCTTTTTGGTTCTATTTTGTGGAATAGCTTGAGGAATATTGGTATTAGATCTTTTTTTTTTAATATTTTTTTTATTAACTTGAGCATTTCTTATATACATTTCGAGTGTTATTCCCTTTCCCGGTATCCGGGCAAACATCCCCCTCCCCCCTCCCCTTCCTTATGGGTGTTCCCCTCCCAACCCTCCCCCCATTGCCGCCCTCCCCCCACCAGTCTAGTTCACTGGGGGTTCAGTCTTAGCAGGACCTAGTGCTTCCCCTTCCACTGGTGCTCTTACTAGGATATTCATTGCTACCTATGAGGTCAGAGTCCAGGGTCAGTCCATGTATAGTCTTTAGTTAGTGGCCTAGTCCCAGGAAGCTCTGGTTGCTTGGCATTGTTGTACATATGGGGTCTCGAGCCCCTTCAAGCTCTTCCAGTTCTTTCTCTGACTCCTTCAACGGGGGTTCTATTCTCAGTTCAGTGGTATGCTGCTGGTATTCGCCTCTGTATTTGCTGTATTCTGGCTGTGTCTCTCAGGAGCGATCTACATCCGGCTCCTGTCGGTCTGCACTTCTTTGCTTCATCCATCTTGTCTAATTGGGTGGCTGTATATGTATGGGCCACATGTGGGGCAGGCTCTGAATGGGTGTTCCTTAAGTCTCTGTTTTAATCTTTGCCTCTCTCTTCCCTGCCAAGGGTATTCTTGTTCCCCTTTTAAAGAAGGAGTGAAGCATTCACGTTTTGATCATCCGTCTTGAGTTTCATTTGTTCTAGGCATCTAGGGTAATTCAAGCATTTGGGCTAATAGCCACTTATCAATGAGTGCATGGTATTAGATCTTTAAAAGATTGGTAGAATTCTGTATCAACTTAATTTGGCCCGGGGCATTTGTTTGTTTTAAGCTTTTTTCAAATATAGGGTTTCTCTGTATAGCACTGGCTGTACTGGAATCTATAGACTAGGCCAGACATGAACACAGAGATTCAATTGCCTTTGCCTCCTCAGTGCTGAGACTAGCAGAGTATGCCATCCCTGCCCACCCTTGTGCTTTTTTTGGTTGGGAGAATTTTAATGACTACTTCTATTTCCTAGAGTTTATAGAACTATTCAGATAGTTTATGTGACCTTGATTTTGCTTTGGTAATTAGTAATTGTCTAGAAAATCATCCATTTCATTTAGATTTTCCAATTTTGTGGAGTAGAGGCCTTGAAGTAAGATCTAATGATTCTTTGAATTCCTTCAGTGTCCATTGTTATGTCTCCCTTTTCATTTATGATTTTGTTAATTTGGGTACTGTCTCTCTGGTTTTCTAATTTGTTGATTTTCTCAATGAACCAACTCTTTGTTTTGTTGATTCTTTTACTGCTTTTTTCTAGTTGATTTCAGCCATGAGTTTGGTTATTTACTGCCATCTACTCCTCCTGGGTGTGTTTGCCTCTTTTTTTGTTTCTAGAGCCTTCGTGTGTACCTTTAATTCATAAGTATAAGAATTTTCATATTTCTTTATTTAATCCTATGAACTTTCTTGTTAGCAATTCTTTTAAAGTATCCCATAAATTAGGTCTGCTGTGACCATGTTTTCTTAAATTCTAGAAAGTTTTTCATTTATTTCTTTATTTCTTTTCTGATCCAGTGATCATTTAATAGAGAATTGTTCAGTTTCCATGAGTATACGCTCTTTCTGTTATTGCTTAAGTCCAGCTTTAGTCCATGATGATCTTATAGGATGCCTGAAGTTATTTCAATCTTCTTGTATCTGTTGAGGTTTGCTCACTATATGGTCAATTTTGGAGAAGGTTCTGTGAGGTACTAAGAAGGTATAGTCTTTTATGCTCAGGTGAAATGTTATATAGACACATGTTAGGTTCATTTGAATCATAATGTCTGTAAGTTTCCTTATTTCTCTGTTTAGTTTCTGTCTCCATGACCTGTCCATTGGAAAGAGTGGAGTGTTGAAGTCTCTGAGTATTAATGTGTGGGGTTTGATGTGTAATTAAAGCTTCAGTAATGTTTCTTTTATGAGTGTAAAATGGCTAGACCTTAGACCCAGAGTAAACTCTGTCTTATAATTTGGTATTTGGGACTTAAAGGTACTTCATTGATTTCCATCCCTCCACTTACAATATGAAATTTTGCTCATTTCTTTCTCAAACATCAATTCTTTGGCAATTGATATTATAATATATAACTAATATAAATATAAAATACAAATTATACATACAATTATAGTTATATTTCATACATAAATGGAAAAATAAAGAGTTCTGTGACATTTTCAGATATATATCATTTTGCTATAATCTGTCACTCAATACACATTTTTATAATTTTTACTTTTTATTGGTTTTTTATTGATTGGGGTCTTCAAATATATATATATACATGCATACATGTAGTGTGTTTTGATCAAATCTAACACATATATCTTAAATCTAATTCTTCCCCTATCTCCATCACCACAATGTCACATCCTAATTCTAGGCCTTCTTTTCTTTTATTAACCCATAGAGTCTATATAATATTGACACTATGTGCATGTGTGTAGGGCAGTGTTCTGGAGCCTGAATAACATTTCAGGGGTCTACTTCCTGAAGCAAAGTGACTTCTCTTTTCTAAAAGTCACAGACCACAAATAGCTAACACTCTCCTCCTCCTGACTCATCTTGGATGGGATTTGTCTTGAGCTTGTGTAGGCATTATTCATGCCATCACAGCTAGTGCCTGTTTATATAGGCAACTACCCAGTGATGACCAGAAAACAGCTTCAGTGTAGTCATGCCCTGATTTTGGCTCTTCTTTTTATGATGCCTAAGCCTATGGAAGAGGGAAGAGTGTTATGGAAGTCACCTTTAGGAATAAACACAATAAAATTTCTCAATCTCTGAGTCTTTGTGTTAATCACTAAAATTAAATTGTGTTAATTTACTAAATTTAGATATTCTGATGAGTTTGGAACGCAGCAATATATGAGATATGAATACTTAGTTAATATAGTAATTAGGTATATGGAGCTGAATGTAGTAATACATAAATAGGTAGAGTTTAATATCACATAAATTTAGAATAATAAGAATGGTATGTTTTGCACTACGGCTTACAACTTATCCTTCAAAAGATTCTTTTTTTTATCTTTATTAACTTGAGTATTTCTTATTTACATTTCGATTGTTTTTCCCCTTCCCGGTTTCAGGGCCAACAACCCCCTAATCCCTCCCCTCCCCTTCTACAGGGGATTCCATTCCCCATCCTCCCCCCATTACCACCCTCCCCCCAACAATCCCCTGCACTGGGGGTTCAGTCTTGGCAGGACCAAGGGCTTCCCCTCCACTGGTGCTCTTGCTAGGCTATTCATTGCTCCTATGAGGAGCCCAGGGTCAGTCCATGTATAGTCTTTGGGTAGTGGCTTAGTCCCTGGAAGCTCTGGTTGCTTGGCATTGTTCATATGGGGTTGCGAGCCCCTTCAAGCTCTTCCAGTCCTTTCTCTGATTCCTTCAACGGGGGTCCTGTACTCAGTTCAGTGGTTTGCTGCTGGCATTCGCCTATGTATTTGCTATATTCTAGCTGTGTCTCTCAGGAGAGATCTACATCAGGTTCCTGTTGGCCTGCACTTCTTTGCTTCATCCATCTTATCTAGTTTGGTGGCTGTATATGTATGGGCCACATGTGGGCAGGCTCTGAATGGGTGTTCCTTCAACAGATTCTTAATCCTGTTAACAGTGCAGGCATGAGGTCCATCTTGAATAGTAAACTATAAAGCCAGTTAGAAAGTGCTTGGTATTTCTTCAGGATCAGCACACAGAAACTATGGTCCAGAGGGGCACTAAGCTCAGAGCACTCCAAACTGCTAGGAGAACTTTGCAATGTGTAAGAATCTTCCATGTGGTACCTATTATAGGATTCATGAATGGGTAATATGTCACACTTGGCATGATGAGAAGTTGGAAGAGGCTGTTCGTGAAGGTGCATTGAGTATTGACATTAGTTCTTCTTTGAAGGTCACTTAGAAATATTAGTTCTTTTTTAAAGATCATGCAGAATTCTATACCAAATACATATTGCCATAGGCATTCACTTTATTTAGAAAATTTGAGATAACTCTATTTTATTAGTTTTTACATGTCTATTTAAATTATTTACTTTATTTTAACATTGGTAGAATATATATATTTATATATAATGTATTTCTCTTAGATTTTACAACACACACACAGACACACAGACACACACACACATATATATGTATATATATATTTATATATAGTCTCTGAATTTTCTCAATGTCTATTTTAATATCTACATGTTCATCTCTCATTATTTCTTGTTTTTTTTTTCCCGGAGCTGAGGACAGAACCCAGGGCCTTGTGCTTGCTAGGCAAGCACTCTACCACTGAACTAAATCCCCAACCCCTCCTTATCTCTTGTTTAGCCCACTAGTTTAGCCCAGCACATGCCTTTAAACCCAGTATCCAGAATTCAGGAGGCACAGGCAGATATATCTCTAAGTTTGAGTCCAGAGTTAATATAGGAATTTAGTTTAATTCAGCTCATAAAGTGTGTTTCTAGGCAATGTCAGGACTACACAGAGAAACCTTGTTTCAAAACAAAATAAACACCCATCCAAAAAACTTATTTCTGTTTTTGATTAAGTAGCTTGGTGTTCTTGATAGAATCATGCAAGAGGGAGCAGAAGCTTTCAAGACTCTTTTGCCTGCTTCTGAGACCTTTTCTCTTCTAATGGATTGCCTTTTCTAGCCTTGATATGATGGTATGTGTCTGGTCTTATTGTATCTTGTTATACTGTGTTTAGTTGAAATCCCTGGAAAGCTTGCTTGTACCTGAGGGAAGGCAGAAGTGGAGTTGATCTGGGAGAGAGTGGTAGTAGGAATCAAAGACTGGGTGGAAGGAATGATGGAAAAACTACAGTAGGGTATAGTATATGAGAAAAGAATAAAAAATAAATTCATTTTTTCTTTTTGGGAGTAATTTTGTCAAATAGTTCTCAACCTTCTTAATCCTGTCAGAAGAAGAAACTTTTCACATCACTGATTCTTGGTATTGATTTCTTTTTTTTTTCTATTTACTTATTTTCATCCCTCACTTTTATTATCTCTTTCTGCTGATAACTTTTGCTTATTTTCCCCACTGCCTCCAAGTGAATCATGTTATTTATTTGAGAATCCTCAAACTTTTCTGTGTGGCCACATTTCTATGAACTTTCCTTAGTACTGTGTTTATTGTGTCCCACACATTTAGAGATGGGCTGTTTTCATTTTCATTCAAGCTTTGGAAATTGTAATTTACTTTCTTGATTTCTTCCATGACTCATTGATATTTCAGTAGTATGGTTCAATTTCCATGAGTTTATGCATTTTCTGAAGTTTCTATTGCTGTTCATGTTTAGTTTTATTTTGTTATTATCTGAGAGAATTTGGTGTGATATCCCTATTTTCTTAAGTTTGGTGAGGCTTGCTTGAACACCATGTTAATGTGGTTGATTTAAGACAAATTCAAAGGCTATTAGAAGAATGTGGACTCTTTACTCTTTGGGTCAAATGTTCTGCAGATGTATATTAGGTCTATTTGGTTTTTAATATCATTTAACATTGTTTTTTTCTATCCAATAATGTTGAATTGATGACAGTGGGATATTGATGTAACTCACTATCATTATGTTAGTGTTAGTCTGTGAATTTAGATTTAATTTTATTTATTTTATGAAATTTAGTGCACTTGTAACTGGTATTTATATATTTAGCATTGTAATATCCCTATAGTGGATTTTGTTCTTAATAAGTAACTATACTAATTACTTCATAATTTTGCATTGATATCTACTCTGTCAGGTATGATAATGGCCATGTCTGATTTTTTTTTTAATTTTCATTTTCTTGGAATACTTTTGTCTATCATTTTACCTGAAGACAGCGTCTAGTGCGGATAGTGATGTATGTTATTTAGAACCCCTATGGATCAGGGAAGGGAAGGATTGAAGGAATGTGAAGGAGATGGCAATCCCATAAGAAGAACAATGGTATCAACTAGGGCAGACCCATGGTAGCTCCCAGTAACTAGGCCAATAAACAAAGAGCATACATGGGTTGGCACATGGCCCCTGGCACATATGTAGAAGAGGTCTCCCTGTATGGCCTTAGCTGGAGAGAACATGCCTAATCCTGTAGAGACTTGGTGCCCCAGGGAAAGGAGATGTAGGGGTGGTGGTAGGGTGGGTGTGGTGAGGTGGGTGAGGGGGCTGAATGTATGGGTAGGGGAGCACCCTCTCTCAGAGGAGGGGGAAAGAGTGAAGAACTATTAGGCGGGACCAAGTAGGGGGAAATATTTGGAATGTAAATAAATAAAACAATTTAAAAAATTATGAACAGGCTAGTTTGTATAAACAGAGCATGAATTCATATAGTTCAAATAGTTCAAAATTATGTAGTTAAACTTACACAGACTCTTTAAATTCTGTTCATGTAAAACTGGTAGAAAAGTAATACAATTTTATTGTTTTATATATTGATCAAGAAAATATGAAAATATATCCTTTACCATTATACAAGTAAATGCTAATTTATTTGTATTAATTAACACATTGTCTAAAGAAAGATTTCATATTTATCTTTAATAATATTTTCTTAAAGTCAGATGAAAAGATTTATAATTAAAGCAGATTCACAAATACAGATGTTGGCCTTCACAGCTTGTGAGAGTTCACTTGTCAAAACTTTATTACTATGCAGTGTCATAGTTTGTTTGGTTCCCTCTTTAATGATGCATGTAAAATGTATTTAGAGCATAAGCCGCTTTAATCATTTTTTTCCTGAGGCATCATACTCTATACTATTGGAAAAAACTGTCAAAGATTGCTAATGTTTTATGATTGACAAAAAGAAGTGCCAAATAATAGAATTAAAACAAATGTACCTGACTTGCAGAGAGAATAGTGTGAAGGAAATTTTCATCACGGTTTTGGAGTACACAATGTGAGAAGCTCACAAACAAAGGTGAAATATTCCCCTACTATTTTAAGAAAGCTTGTTGAACAAGTTTTTGCTTAGAAAACATTTTAGTTTCTGTATACTAACACATTTTAAGGAATTTAGAAAATGAGAAATCATTCTAATGGTGACAACTTAAGAAAATGAAAAAGAGAAATCATTTTACGTGACTCAAAAGCAGATAATATAACCACTAAACCTAAACACCATTTTCCTCCACATTTAGACATGACATTTGATGTACATGATTTATTGACATTAAATAGACCAATAGTCAACCATACCCAGGTAGCAGGTAGGAAACATTGTAACAGCAATGAAAAGATAAGTGAAAGAGAATGATGAAAGTTGTTTCTTTATTAAAAGAGGGCAAAACAAATTATGACACATTTAAATTTGCTTGGGACCTACTGGGAATGCATATTGGCAGAAAATACAAGTAGAGACTAACTTCATACCACTTACATAATAACTACACATGAATTAAATGCATTATTATAAATATGTAAAATATTTAGTAATAAAGTATTAAGGATTATAATAAATTAGATTTGAATATTTCAGAAGATGAGGTTTTTTTTCTTCCTAGTGCTAATAATTGTTTAAACACAGAGGTTTTACCACTGAGCTAGTAGATATTTAATATTGTGTATCTGAATCTATTCTTAAACATAAATTTGCTTCCAAGTTCTGGGAATCTGGACATATATACCAGTATATAGAAGAATGCCTGCAGTAAGACAAATATTCACAATAATATAAATGAAAAAATTATTTCATAAATATTTCCATGTGGCAAAACACTGCACTATTCTCCACTAAATAAATGATAATTGCACATAGAATGATGACAGCCTGCAAAAGCATTTCACTGTAACTATCTATTGCAATACAAAAATAAAAATATGTACAATATATCATGAATTAAAGAATTGCATGGAGACTGGTACAACCATTCTGGAAATCAGTCTGGAGGTTCCTCAGAAAATTGGACATTGAACTACCTGAGGACCCACCTACACCTCTATTGGGCAAATACCCAAAAGATGCCCCAACATATAAAAAAGACACGTGCTCCACTATGTTCATAGAAGCCTTATTTATAATAGCCAGAAGCTGGAAAGAACCCAGATGCCCTTCAACAGAGGAATGGATACAGAAAATGTGGTACATCTACACAATGGAATATTACTCAGCTATCAAAAACAATGACTTTATGAAATTCATAGGCAAATGGGTGGAACTGGAAAATATCATCCGGAGTGAGGTAACCCAATCACAGAAAAACACACATGGTATGCACTCATTGATAAGTGGCTATTAGCCCAAATGCTTGAATTACCTTAGATGCCTAGAACAAATGAAACTCAAGACGGATGATCAAAATGCGAATGCTTCACTCCTTCTTTAAAAGGGGAACAAGAATACCCTTGGCAGGGAATAGGGAGGCAAAGATTGAAACAGAGACTGAAGGAACACCCATTCAGAGCCTGCCCCACATGTGGCCCATACATATACAGCCACTCAATTAGACAAGATGGATGAAGCAAAGAAGTGCAGGCCGACAGGAACCGGATGTAGACCTCTCCTGAGAGACACAGCCAGAATACAGCAAATACAGAGGCGAATGCCAGCAGCAAACCACTCAACTGAGAACGGGAACCCATTGCAGGTATCAGAGAAAGGACTGGAAGAGCTTGAAGGGGCTCGTAACCCCATATGAACAACAATGCCAACCAATCAGCGCTTCCAGGGAATAACCACTACCCAAAGACTATACATGGACTGACCCTGGACTCTAACCTCATAGGTAGCAATGAATATCCTAGTAAGAGCACCAGTGGAAGGGGAAGCCCTTGGTCCTCCTAAGACTGAACCCCCAGTGTAGGGGATTGTTGGGGGGAGGGTGGTAATGGCGGGGAGGATAGGGAGGGGAACACCCATATAGAAGGGGAGGGGGAAGAGGAAGGAGGATGTTGATCCGGAAATCGGGAAAGGGAATAACATTCGAAATGTAAATAAGAAATACTCAAGTTAATAAGAAAAAACAAAACAAAACAAAACAAAAAAACCAATTGCATGGAAAATGGGGGAAAATGTATAACAAATTAATTTATAGGGAATGAAAGTAGTAAATATATAACTATGTTAAATAGTTCTAATATTAAGCAAGAAAAAATAAAAGAAAATTATAATACCATTTACACATTGTGAAAATGTCAGCTTATTGACAAGGTGTCAAATTATTGACATAAAGGATGGATTAAAGCAAAACTGAATGGATTTAAATAATGGCTCCTACACTGGATAACTGAAAGACCTTGAGCCACTTGACAAAACTCTATAACTTTTTTAATCCCTTCATGTATAAAAGAAAAGATATTTCTCATATTACAAATTCATTTTGTATATAGACAGATTTAGATGTACATTATGTCATGTGTTAAAGATTCTGTTTGCTAGTACAATTATTCACAAGGTTAATAGGATAATGTTTCTCAATATCTTTTGAAAGTAAATTGATACATTTTGTTTTAAATTTTCATCTTTTTTAGATCTATTACCGCCACATTCCAGAATATATCTGAAGTAAAAATGACCTCTCAGAATGTCACTTGATTATAGGATTAATTTTTTTTTTATTTTGTCAGTAGACTGGGAGTTGTATGAGAGCCTGGGCTACATAAAGAAATTGTGTCTCCAAATGAATTTGCAAATTGCTCTTTCTATCTCTATAAAGAATTTAGGAGCAGATCTCTGCTCCCAGTCCCGGTGAGAGAGAGACCCAACCGCCTGGTCAGGTGGGCACTCCTGAGGCTGCAGAGCAGAAGAGACCACCAACACTGCTCACCCCTGCCCACATCCCTGGCCCAAGAGGAAACTGTATAAGGCCTCTGGGCTCCCGTGGGGGAGGGCCCAGGAGCGGCAGGACCCCTGCCTGAGACACCTCCGGAACCTGAAAGAAACAGACCGGATAAACAGTTCTCTGCACCCAAATCCCGTTGGAGGGAGAGCTAAACCTTCAGAGAGGCAGACAAGCCTGGGAAACCAGAAGAGACTGCTCCCTGCACATACATCTCGGACGCCAGAGGAAAAAGCCAAAGACCATCTGGAACCCTGGTGCACTGAAGCTCCTGGAAGGGGCGGCACAGGTCTTCCTGGTTGCTGCCGCTGCAGAGAGCCCATGGGCAGCACCCCACGAGCGAACTTGAGCCTCAGGACCACAGGTAAGACCAAATTTTCTGCTGCAAGAAAGCTGCCTGGTGAACTCAAGACACAGGCCCACAGGAACAGCTGAAGACCTGTAGAGAGGAAAAACTACACGCCCGAAAGCAGAACACTCTGTCCCCATAACTGACTGAAAGAGAGGAAAACAGGTCTACAGCACTCCTGACACACAGGCTTATAGGACAGTCTAGCCACTGTCAGAAATAGCAGAACAAAGTGACACTAGAGATAATCTGATGGCGAGAGGCAAGCACAGGAACACAAACAACAGAAACCAAGACTACATGGCATCATCGGAGCCCAATTCTCCCACCAAAGCAAACACGGAATATCCAAACACACCAGAAAAGCAAGATCTAGTTTCAAAATCATATTTGATCATGATGCTGGAGGACTTCAAGAAAGACATGAAGAACTCCCTTAGAGAACAAGTAGAAGCCTACAGAGAGGAATCGCAAAAATGCCTGAAAGAATCGCAAAAATCCCTGAAAGAATTCCAGGAAAACATAAATAAACAAGTAGAAGCCCATAGAGAGGAGACACAAAAAATCCCTGAAAGAATTCCAGGAAAACACAATCAAACAGTTGAAGGAATTAAAAATGGAAATAGAAGCAATCAAGAAAGAACACATGGAAACAACCCTGGATATAGAAAACCAAAAGAAGAGACAAGGAGCTGTAGATACAAGCTTCACCAACAGAATACAAGAGATGGAAGAGTGAATCTCAGGAGCAGAAGATTCCATAGAAATCATTGACTCAACTGTCAAAGATAATGTAAAGCGGAAAAAGTTACTGGTCCAAAACATACAGGAAATCCAGGACTCAATGAGAAGATCAAACCTAAGGATAATAGGTATAGAAGAGAGTGAAGACTCCCAGCTCAAAGGACCAGTAAATATCTTCAACAAAATCATAGAAGAAAACTTCCCTAACCTAAAAAAAAAAGATACCCATAGACATACAAGAAGCCTACAGAACTCCAAATAGATTGGACCAGAAAAGAAACAACTCCCGTCACATAATTGTCAAAACACCAAACGCACAAAATAAAGAAAGAATATTAAAAGCAGTAAGGGAAAAAGGTCAAGTAACATGTAAAGGGAGACCTATCAGAATCACACCAGACTTCTCGCCAGAAACTATGAAGGCCAGAAGATCCTGGACTGATGTCATACAGACCCTAAGAGAACACAAATGCCAGCCCAGGTTACTGTATCCAGCAAAACTCTCAATTAACATTGATGGAGAAACCAAGATATTCCATGACAAAACCAAATTTACACAATATCTTTCCAAAAATCCAGCACTACAAAGATAATAAATGGTAAAGCCCAACATAAGGAGGCAAGCTATACCCAAGAAGAAGCAAGAAACTAATCGTCTTGGCAACAAAACAAAGAGAATGAAAGCACACAAACATAACCTCACATCCAAATATGAATATAAGGGGAAACAATAATCACTATTCCTTAATATCTCTCAATATCAATGGCCTCAACTCCCCAATAAAAAGACATAGATTAACAAACTGGATGCGCAACGAGGACCCTGCATTCTGCTCCCTACAGGAAAGACACCTCAGAGACAAAGACAGACACTACCTCAGAGTGAAAGGCTGGAAAACAACTTTCCAAGCAAATGGTCAGAAGAAGCAAGCAGGAGTAGCCATTCTAATATCAAATAAAATCAATTTCCAACTAAAAGTCATCAAAAAAGATAAGGAAGGACACTTCATATTCATCAAAGGAAAAATCCACCAAGATGAACTCTCAATCCTAAATATCTATGCCCCAAATACAACAGCACCTACATACGTAAATGAAACCTTACTAAAGCTCAAAACACACATTGCACCTCACACAATAATAGTGGGAGATTTCAACACCCCATTCTCATCAATGGACAGATCATGGAAACAGAAATTAAACAGTGATGTCGACAGACTAAGAGAAGTCATGAGCCAAATGGACTTAACGGATATTTATAGAACATTCTATCCTAAAGCAAAAGGATATACCTTCTTCTCAGCTTCTCATGGTACTTTCTCCAAAATTGACCATATAATTGGTCAAAAAACGGGCCTCAACAGGTACAGAAAGATAGAAATAATCCCATGCGTGCTATCAGACCACCACGGCCTAAAACTGGTCTTCAATAACAATAAGGGAAGAATGCCCACATATACGTGGAAATTGAACAATGCTCTACTCAATGATAACCTGGTCAAGGAAGAAATAAAGAAAGAAATTAAAAACTTTTTAGAATTTACTGTAAATGAAGATACAACCTACTCAAACTTATGGGACACAATGAAAGCTGTGCTAAGAGGAAAACTCATAGCGCTGAGTGCCTGCAGAAAGAAACAGGAAGGAGCATATGTCAGCAGCTTGACAGCACACCTAAAAGCTCTAGAACAAAAAGAAACAAATACACCCAGGAGGAGTAGAAGGCAGGAAATAATCAAACTCAGAGCTGAAATCAACCAAGTAGAAACAAAAAGGACCATAGAAAGAATCAACAGAACCAAAAGTTGGTTCTTTGAGAAAATCAACAAGATAGATAAACCCTTAGCCAGACTAACGAGAGGACACAGAGAGTGCGTCCAAATTAACAAAATCAGAATTGAAAAGGGAGACATAACTACAGATTCAGAGGAAATTCAAAAAATCATCAGATCTTACTATAAAAACCTATATTCAACAAAATTTGAAAATCTTCAGGAAATGGACAATTTCCTAGACAGATACCAGGTATCGAAGTTAAATCAGGAACAGATAAACCAGTTAAACAACCCCATAACCCCTAAGGAAATAGAAGCAGCCATTAAAGGTCTCCCAACCAAAAAGAGCCCAGGTCCAGACAGGTTTAGTGCAGAATTCTATCAAACCTTCATAGAAGACCTCATACCAATATTATCCAAACTATTCCACAAAATTGAAACAGATGGAGCCTTACCGAATTCCTTCTACGAAGCCACAATTACTCTTATACCTAAACCACACAAAGACACAACAAAGAAAGAGAACTTCAGACCAATTTCCCTTATGAATATCGACGCAAAAATACTCAATAAAATTCTGGCAAACCGAATTCAAGAGCACATCAAAACAATCATCCACCATGATCAAGTAGGCTTCATCCCAGGCATGCAGGGATGGTTTAATATACGGAAAACCATCAACGTGATCCATTATATAAACAAACTGAAAGAACAGAACCACATGATCATTTCATTAGATGCTGAGAAAGCATTTGACAAAATTCAACACCCCTTCATGATAAAAGTCCTGGAAAGAATAGGAATTCAAGGCCCATACCTAAACATAGTAAAAGCCATATACAGCAAACCAGTTGCTAACATTAAACTAAATGGAGAGAAACTTGAAGCAATCCCACTAAAATCAGGGACTAGACAAGGCTGCCCACTCTCTCCCTACTTATTCAATATAGTTCTTGAAGTTCTAGCCAGAGCAATCAGACAACAAAAGGAGATCAAGGGGATATAGATCGGAAAAGAAGAGGTCAAAATATCACTATTTGCAGATGACATGATAGTATATTTAAGTGATCCCAAAAGTTCCACCAGAGAACTATTAAAGCTGATAAACAACTTCAGCAAAGTGGCCGGGTATAAAATTAACTCAAATAAATCAGTTGCCTTCTTCTATACAAAAGAGAAACAAGCCGAGAAAGAAATTAGGGAAACGACACCCTTCATAATAGACACAAATAATATAAAGTACCTCGGTGTGACTTTAACCAAGCAAGTAAAAGATCTGTACAATAAGAACTTCAAGACACTGAAGAAAGAAATTGAAGAAGACCTCAGAAGATGGAAAGATCTCCCATGCTCATGGATTGGCAGGATTAATATAGTAAAAATGGCCATTTTACCAAAAGCAATCTACAGATTCAATGCAATCCCCATCAAAATACCAATCCAATTCTTCAAAGAGTTAGACAGAACAATTTGCAAATTCATCTGGAATAACAAAAAACCCAGGATAGCGAAAGCTATCCTCAACAATAAAAGGACTTCAGGGGGAATCACTATCCCTGAACTCAAGCAGTATTACAGAGCAATAGTTATAAAAACTGCATGGTATTGGTACAGAGACAGACAGATAGACCAATGGAATAGAATTGAAGACCCAGAAATGAACCCACACACCTATGGGCACTTGATTTTTGACAAAGGAGCCAAAACCATCCAATGGAAAAAAAGATAGCATTTTCAGCAAATGGTGCTGGTTCAACTGGAGGGCAACATGTAGAAGAATGCAGATCAATCCATGCTTATCACCCTGTACAAAGCTTAAGTCCAAGTGGACCAAGGACCTCCACATCAAACCAGACACACTCAAACTAATAGAAGAAAAACTAGGGAAGCATCTGGAACACATAGGCACTGGAAAAAATTTCCTGAACAAAACACCAATGGCTTATGCTCTAAGATCAAGAATCGACAAATGGGATCTCATAAAACTGCAAAGCTTCTGTAAGGCAAAGGACACTGTGGTTAGGACAAAACGGCAACCAACAGATTGGGAAAAGATCTTTACCAATCCTACAACAGATAGAGGCCTTATATCCAAAATATACAAAGAACTCAAGAAGTTAGACCGCAGGGAAACAAATAACCCTATTAAAAAATGGGGTTCAGAGCTAAACAAAGAATTCACAGCTGAGGAATGCCGAATGGCTGAGAAATACCTAAAGAAATGTTCAACATATTTAGTCATAAGGGAAATGCAAATCAAAAAAATCCTGAGATTTCACCTCACACCAGTGAGAATGGCTAAGATCAAAAACTCAGGTGACAGCAGATGCTGGTGAGGATGTGGAGAAAGAGGAACACTCCTCCATTGTTGTTGGGATTGCAGACTGGTAAAACCATTCTGGAAATCAGTCTGGAGGTTCCTCAGAAAATTGGACATTGAACTGCCTGAGGATCCAGCTCTACCTCTCTTGGGCATATACCCAAAAGATGCCTCAACATATAAAAGAGACACGTGCTCCACTATGTTCATCGCAGCCTTATTTATAATAGCCAGAAAATGGAAAGAACCCAGATGCCCTTCAACAGAGGAATGGATACAGAAAATGTGGTACATCTACACAATGGAATATTACACAGCTATCAAAAACAACGAGTTTATGAAATTCGTAGGCAAATGGTTGGAACTGGAAAATATCATCCTGAGTGAGCTAACCCAATCACAGAAAGACATACATGGTATGCACTCATTGATAAGTGGCTATTATCCCAAATGCTTGAATTACCCTAGATCCCTAGAACAAACGAAACTCAAGACGGATGATCAAAATGTGAATGCTTCACTCCTTCTTTAAATGAGGAAAAAGAATACCCTTGGCAGGGAAGGGAGAGGCAAAGATTAAAACAGAGACTGAAGGAACACCCATTCAGAGCCTGCCCCACATGTGGCCCATACATATACAGCCACCCAATTAGACAAGATGGATGAAGCAAAGAAGTGCAGACCGACAGGAGCCGGATGTAGATCTCTCCTGAGAGACACAGCCAGAATACAGCAAATACAGTGGAGAATGCCAGCAGCAAACCACTGAACTGAGAATAGGTCCCCTATTGAAGGAATCAGAGAAAGAACTGGAAGAGCTTGAAGGGGCTCAAGACCCCAAAAGTACAACAATGCCAAGCAACCAGAGCTTCCAGTGACTAAGCCACTACCTAAAGACTATACATGGACTGACCCTGGACTCTGACCCCATAGGTAGCAATGAATATCCTAGTAAGAGCACCAGTGGAAGGGGAAGCCCTGGGTCCTGCTAAGACTGAACCCCCAGTGAACTAGTCTATGGGGGGAGGGCGGCAATATGGGGAGGGTTGGGAGGGGAACACCCATAAGGAAGGGGAGGGGGGAGGGAGATGTTTGCCCGGAAACCGGGAAAGGGAATAACACTCGAAATGTATATAAGAAATACTCAAGTTAATAAAAAAAAAAAAGAATTTAGTAGGAATTAATTTTGATGGGGATTGTATTGAATGTGCAGATTTCTTTTGGTAAAATGGCCATCTTTAATATATTAATCCCACCAATCCATGAGCATGGAAGATCTTACCATCTTCTGAGATCTTCCTCAATTGCTTTCTTCAGAGACTTGAAGTTCTTGTCATACAGATCTTTCGCTTGCTTGGTTAAAGTCACACCAAGATATTTTATATTATTTGAGACTATTGTGAAGGGTGTCATTTCCGTAATTTCTTTCTTAGCCTGTTTACCCTTTGAGTAGAGGAATGCTACTGATTTGTTTGAGTTAATTTCATACCCCAACACCTGGATGAAGTTGTTTATCAGGTTAAGTAGTTCTCTGGTGGAACTTTTGGGATCACTTAAGTACACTACCATATCATCTGCAAATAGTGATATTTTGATTTCTCCCCTTCCAATTCGTATCCCTTTGACCTCCTTTCACTGTCTGATTGCTCTGGCTAGGACTTGGAGAACTATATGGAATAAGTAGGGAGAGAATGGGCAGCCTTGTCTAGTCCCTGATTTATTGGGATTCCAGTTTCTCTCCATTTAGTTTGATGTTAGCTACTGGTTTGCTGTATATCGCTTTTACTATGTTTAGATATGGGCCTTGAATTCCTGATTTTT